>NC_061512.1:136951375-136979958 GCF_022539505.1 Lolium rigidum
TATGAAGCTATATTGTGTGTGACAATATTAGTGACGTTTTCGGATCGCGAAATTAAGGTTCCACCAGAAGACTGAACATATATGTTTAATGCCGACTCATTTGGAAAATGAGTGATGCGTTGAGACGCAAATGAATTGCAAAATACATACGTTTCTGAGCGTGTCAGATTCGTTAACTGAAACCTCTCCTCTGAGCAAAACATGATAAGCACCAGAAGGCCAAGGTGTTATATCTTTACAAATGTAAACTAGATTATTGACTCTAGTACAAGTGGGAGACTGTTGGAGATATGCCCGAGAGGCAATAATAAATTGGTTATTGTTATATCTTAGTGTTGATAATAAATGTTTACACCCCATGATGCTATAATTGTATTAACCGGAAACATTAATACATGTGTGTTGTGTAAACAACCAGAGTCCCTAGTAAGCCTCTTGTAAAACTAGCTTGTTGATTAATAGATGATCATGGTTTCCTGATCATAAACATTGGATGTTGTTAATAACAAGGTTATGTCATTGGGTGAATGATATAATGGACACACACAAGTAAGCATAGCATGAGATCAAGTCATCAAGTTCAACCTGCTATAAGTTTTCAGATACATAGTAACCTAATCCTTTGACCGTGAGATCATGTAAATCACTTATATCCGAAGGGCACTTTGATTACATCAAACACCACTACGTAAATGGGTGGTTATAAAGATGGAATTAAGTATTCGGAAAGTATGAGTTTAGGCATATGGATCAAGAGTGAGATTTGTCCATCCCCATGATGGATAGATATACTCTGGGCCCTCTCGGTGGAATGACATCTAATTAGCTTGCAAGCATGTGACTAGGTCACAAGAGATGACATATATACCACGGTACGAGTAAAGAGTACTTGTCGGTAACGAGGTTGAACAAGGTATGGAGATACCGATGATCGAACCTCTGACAAGTAAAGTATCGCGTGACAAAGGGAATCGGTATCGTATGTAAATGGTTCAATCGATCACTAAGTTATCGTTGAATGTGTGGGAGCCATTATGGATCTCCAGAGCCCGCTATTGGTTATTGGTCGGAGAGGAGTCTCGACCATGTCTGCATAGTTCACAAACCGTAGGGTGACACACTTAAGGTTTGATGTCGTTTTAAGTAGATATGGAATATGGAATGGAGCTCGAATGTTGTTCGGAGTCTCGAATGGGATCCGAGACATTACGAGGAGGTTCGAAATGGTCCGGAGAATAAGATTCATATATGGTACTCCATAATTCATTTTCAGGGGTTCGGAAAAAGTCCGGTGTTTTGACCGGAGCTTCTAGAAGGTTTTGGAAGGACCGGGAATATTGTGGAAGGTTCCGGAAGTGTCCGGGACGACCAGGGCTGTCTAAGGAAGTCCGGAGGGTTCCATAATAGGTGCAACCACGTTGCCTTAAGGGAAAAGGAGTCTTTCCTTAATGCAATTTCGGGAATTGGCAAAAGAGTCCGAGTAGGAGTAGGTTTTTAGAACCGGAAACCTCGTCGGAACTCGGTCAAACTTGGGGGCAAGTTTATGGACGATCCAAGGGGCTTGTCCACCTATTTAAAGGGACCAAGGGGCACCCCAAGTCGCAGCCCAAGCTCCCTCTCCCCAAACCCTAGCCGCTCATTCCTCCTCCTCCCTCTTGCACGGCTACGGCGAAGCCCTGCAGGATTTCTCCACCACCACCGCTACCACGTCGTTGTGCTGGCGGGATTCCGAGGAGGATCTACTACATCCGCTGCCCGCTGGAATAGGGAGAAGGACATCGTCATCAACACCGAACGTGTGACCGAGTACGGAGGTGCTGCCCGACTGTGGCACCGTCAAGATCTTCTACGCGCTTTTGAAAGCGGCAAGTGATCGACTACATCAACAACGAGATCTAATCTCGTAGGATTTGGAATCTTCGAGGGTTAGTCTCATGATCTTCTCGTTGCTACCATCTTCTAGATTGGATCTTGGCTTGTTATTCGTTCTTGCGGTAGGAAATTTTTTGTTTTCTATGCTACGAATCCCATCATGATGGGCAACGGGTACCAGACGCACTCTTTTCCTTCCAGGGTACCTAAGGGAACTGGAAGGTTTTTAATGAGGCGGCATTCTGTCCTTTCAATTGAAAATGTTTCAAAAAAAATGTTTTCAGTCATCCCATGGCTCTTTTTTTTTTGAAAGTCATCCCATGGCTCTTTGATTCCCGAGTATATTCTCGGATCTGCAGACTTTTACGGTCCCGAGATTTATTTTTCTCTCCACCGCCCTCGCTACCGCAAGTTTCAAAATATTGTTGTAGGAGTACGTGCAACATTAATACTCCAGAAGAGCGCACTGAAAAAGTACTATAGTCCCGCATTCAAATATTAAGATGTTTATAGGACAATTATGTATTTCGAGAAAAAACTTTGACTTCTAATTTGATCAATAAAATATTATTATATAGTGATAGTACATAAAAGTTCTAATACCAAATTTTTTTCATTTTTCTCATGAATTTAACACAATTCAATTTCCCAGTAAGTACAATTCCCTTTCATACGGAAGTTAAAAGATAACCATGCTTTCAATTCCCTCAATGTGACTTTGTCAACAAGACAAAATATCATTACTCCCTCCGATTCATATTAATTGACTTCAATATGGATGTATCTAGAACTAAAATATGTCTAGATACATCCATATTAGAGTCAATTAATATGAACCGGAGGGAGTAGCATATATAGTATAATGCAAAATAGTTTACACTTACCTTTATAGATGATCATCTTCCTTCATCTACTGTGGTAGTCGACTAGGGTTTTAGATGACTCGCTTTTATTGTGTAAAACCCTAGGTCAAGTTGCCTATATAAAGTTTGACCATGTGATGTCTGGTTTCCCGTACCACAATAAGGTTATTTTCAAAAATATATATTTAAAGGTCAATCTATGGGAGTTTTGCAGAATGGAAACTACACAATGTCGTGACTATGTTGTTAATGCAGCCATGTTCACACCTTATTAAGGAAATAGCTTATTCTATAAGTTGCTACGGAACTAGTGTAATCAACCTGATAGTTTAGAGTATTTGTGAATAAGAACAATAATAAAACAAGAAAAAAAGACTGGAAGTAACTAAAATTGAAAGTAAACTAAAAGCAAGATAAAGACATTATCCGGGAGTCTAGAATCACAACTACCATAATTAAATCATGATTAGGAATATCGATTTCGTCTTTTATATATTCCTGTGTGTAGCAATGTTTCTTAAATGGATGCTCCCATATGCAATGTTTTACATTTCTCATAATCACTCGCGCATGCAAACTGAAATCACAAGGAAAGCTAGAAAGCTACTATGTAGCATACGAGTAAGAGATAAAAAAAAGTTAAGGATGGAAAGTAACTCCACATGTCCTTTATATGTACTTATAAGAGGTCAAGAGGAAAGGGAAGCTACTATGCACTTAAGAGAGAAACAAAGGTAAACCTGTTGTTTAAAGCATAGGATACGATCATCGTCATATTCCAATACCTTTTAAGGTTCTAGTATGCAACACAATTTGCCAAGCTATGTACATGTATAGGAACAAGAGAAAAAAGTTGAACCATCTTTTCATAAAACATAATGTTCTTCATGTATTAAAATATTTTTTCAAAGGTTCATGTATGAAAACAATTGCACAAGCATTGTATCTTACAATATAAAAAAACATCAACATTGAAGATCAAGGGTACCAAGGACCAAATATTTGGGTAACATCCATTAACACGTGATAATAATTAGTGCCGGAATAAAATAGCAACAAGATATTATAAGTTGATGCCAAAAATATGGACGTTATGATCAAAATAAAATGTATGCAATACTATTAAGTAATAGCATGCATCAGTGAATTATAGTAGTGTATGGCATATCAACAATGGAACTAAAAAAGGTTAGTCGGGATGTATGACAGTGACGGAGCTTTGCTACAGCCAAGGGGGCTCATGCCCCCCCCCCCCCCCCATATTGAAATTTTAAGCTTGATTGGTGTTTTTCGTCCCCGCCAACCATCGCCACTCGATGCCTCTATGCCATTTCGGCCCAGGCTTCCACAAAGCTGGTCAATGCCAAGAAAGTTGTGGTTGTACTCTACGTTTTGCATCGAGAGAGGCACCTCCCTATTGAGCTGGTTAAATTAAAAATTGAGAGATTGAAAGGGATATTGTCCAAGTTTGGTGGAATGCTACCGGCAAGATTTGGACAAATGAAGGACCGTCGGTTATAAAATCATCCCAATGCACGATGAAGGTATTGCACATGATATATTATTGTTGTTGAGGTCAAGTGACATGAGATTCAACAATAATCTGATTGACGCTGGTATCGATCTAGTTATCTTGTTACCAGATATTGAAAGCTCAGTAAGTTTCCTGAGCTTGCTCACCTTGGCTGGTAGCTCGCCAAAGACTTTGTTATTATGCACCATTAATAACCACAGCCCAATCGTTGATGTTGGTATGGAGCTAGAGAATTGGTTATTTTGCATCTCAGTTCCAGAGATATTCGAAGATATCTTGGCGGGAATAGCACCAGTGAAGTTGATGTGCAACATTATCCCTCAACAGGGAACGACCGTACATTCAAACGGGAACTCCCCAGAAAACTTATTGTTGTTGAGCATGATGAAGGTATTGTTGTTGAAGCGAGAGGCAGTTGTGAATGCTCACCGGGAATTTGCTACACAAACTGTTGTTGAATACTACTAAGTAGTATAGTATCCCATTGCACACACAACTCAGATCCAGGAGAGTTCTAGATTTTGTTTGCCCGGGCCCTCGAAATTAGCGCAAGGTGTGAGTACTTAATGAGTTCATATGGTACTTCGCCTAAGAACATATTGTTAAATAGTTGTGGGTAAAATAATTTTTTAGAGATGAGTATGCATTAGTGAATACATTGTAGTAGTAAAAGTGAACTAGAAAAGGGGCCGTTGCCCCCCCCCCACCCCACCCCACACACACACACTACCAACTCTAGAAAAATTCTTAAAATAACTAGTCATCAACCCGTGCCCTGCACGGGCTTGAAGTTATTTCATTACATATATAAGCATTTGAATAATAAAGTTTAGATTATTATATTATAAAATTATGATAGTTTACATGTGGAAAAGAAAATTTTATGTCCTGAGTTAGTTCATATGTAAACATTTTTTGGGTATGGATGCTTATTGATGCTTTTATAATATCGTGAGTAAACAATCGTGGGAATTGTGTCAGCGTAGTTGTTTTTGCTTTGTGTAGGATTCTTATTTTCTTTGTTCACTAATTAATATTCCCTCCGTTCTCAAAATAGTCTACATTCTAGCTCCAAAATTTGTTCTAAAATATTCTACATTCTAACTTTTAGTCAACAACAACACTGGAAACGATGTTGCTTCTCACGATATTGGAGGTTGTTATTTTCAATGTAGGTTGGATTGATTGTTCACATATCCAAGTAGTACTAATAAATGCAATACTAATTTATCTCATTTTTTCTAGAATATAGACTAAATCAGAACGGAGGGAGTATATGTTGGATCTAGCATTGGCTTTCTATAAATTGTTAGTTTGTTTGTGCACATTTAATCAGTCTCTAACATTGGTTTCTATAATATAGAAGCATATGTCGTTTTATTACCTCAAAATTCAATATAAATTAGTTGCTCTGGAGTTGCTCATTAATAATTTAAGAGTTGCAACTAAATAGAATCTATGTTCTATGCATCAAAGTTGGACTCCACACCCTGCACGGAACTCTTATGTGTGGACGTCCTTCTTAGTCCGTCTGCTATGATTGAGAAATATAAGACCAGGGTGCACTTTTGAAATCTAGAAGATGGCAATAATAAGATAGGATTTGTGTTCCTGAAAGACCAACATGGACGGGAAGATCATGTTTTGAACCCATGCTAGAAATTGCATTGCATTATTCTTCTAGGTAAATTATGCGGGGACAATTGTGAGAATATAAGTCGTTTCTCCTCAAGATCTACAAATAAAAATTTCACATATTTTTACAATCCAATTTTTCCCTAAGAAGGACGTCCACACATAAGAGAAGATAATAGTAGTTCAATTATTTATTGTGCCATTGACTAAAAAGGATTTCAATAAATGGAAACACCTCAAACTGAATATTCGTGGACTGTTACGGTCCGAAGATACATCTAAATTTCCAATATAAGTGAAATATACCCTGTTTTACAACGACCAGCTGCTTATTGTATTAAAGAGAGAAGGGGGAAACCCCTCGAGAAAACAGAAAAAAAAAGAGGCCGATGCCTTATACTTTACAGATTAACTCTCGATTTGGCTAACTCGAAACTCTCGATTTGGCTAACTCGAAGAGCTCTACATCAGCACTTCTCAAACAACTGCAAACAGAAACTAAGTCAAGAGAAAAAAGAAAATCGAGCTTAGTTTTTTCCAATGTACATCTGAAAACTCTAAAGATTGCTAGCAACTAAAGTATTCACTTACCCTCAAATATTGGAGCGTATAACATTTGTAGTCCGTGAATTGCCACACATGGATCTGTAGCAACTACATATTTAGTTACCGAGTACAATCTATATGCAAAAAATGGTCAGATAAACTATTGCATAAGCAGCCAATTTTACTTATGTGACTTGTCTTAGATCATCCAGCCTGCTTTGTAAGAATTTTGTGCACCGAGACATGGGAAAAAATCATTTAATACAAAATTAAACTAAGATCCAGGCAAATGTGTATTTCCCCCTGTGCATTTGTACAATTCTAGCAATATTTAACTAAGATAGATGGTTCGCATATTCTGTTTCTTTGGAGACGAATTGGAAAAATAGAAGATATATATGAGAGATAATATATGTATATAAATTCTTCGCATAAGATTTTGTACAACTTTAACATCAAACATGCTTTTTTTAATGGTCAATCACTTATTTAGTAATCTAAGAGACAAAAAGTTACTTTTCCAATTATACATACAAATATATTTTGCATGTATACCTGCCTTTTTTTTCTGTGTGTCTGTAGAAATTGCTTCTCGGTCAGGCCAGTAGCGGAAGGAAAAAGATTACTGAGTGTGCTTATCGGCTGGTGTACGTATCTAAAGAGAGACTCCATCATGCCATTAGTAAATCGTCCGTGCATATATATATACACCACGACTTTACGCATCTGTCTGAAACCAGAGAAGGGAATTGGTTTAGGGTGACGGAGTAAATCTAGACAAAAAACTGACATGCATGCACACATGCATGCTGCATGCATGGGTGTCCGGGCGGTCGGCAAGACTGGTACTGGATGTATTTTCCTTGGAATCCTTGCCTAGCTGCCCAAGAAGAGCACGTCCACTCAATGCGATGGCAGATTACTTTGCCTTGAGGATAGCGCCGCTGTTACGGCATCTCCGGCGAGATGCATTTCGGTGATCGCGCGCGTCCATTTGGATCGCGCGGCGGACGCGAGAAAGACCATTTTTATCCGTGCGTCCATTTGCGCCTGGAGGTGGTTCCAGCGGCCGACGCATTTCCGTGTTTGCATTAATTATGAAGTTTGCAAACAATAAAATAAAGAGTTTCAACGAAGTCATAGTTATTACATTCAAATTTTGAAAAGTCTACATGAAAATAAGATAGTATTCCTTTAGGTGTGGTCTTCATGGTCAGCCAATGTCCACTGATGCTCAATCAGATCCGTCTGCAGCCGTTTGCACACGTTCTCGTCAGTGACATCTACATTCATATGTAGATAGTTCTCCCAAGATAAAGCTCCAGGAAGTGGCGCAACAAGCTCACCTAATTCCCAGTGGTTCTCATTGCGGCCATCAGGACGCTCGTTCTCAACGATCATGTTGTGCATGATCACACAGCATGTCATCACCTCATGCATGGTCTTCAGCGACCATGTTCTTGTCGGGTGATGGACAATTGCCCACCGAGCTTGGAGCACACCAAATCCGCGCTCCACATCTTTCATGCAAGCCTCTTTCATCTTGGCAAACCTCCTCTTCTTCTCGGAGTTTGGATTACGGACAATCTTCACCAGTGTGGCCCAGTCAGGGTAGATGCCATCAACAATATAATATGGCTTGTCATATTCATTTCCATTGATCTCATAGCTCACCCGGGGAGCTTTGCCTTGCATGAGCCTGTTGAAAACTGGTGATCGGTGCAACACATTGATGTCATTGTTGGAACCGGCCATGCCAAAGAATGAATGCCAAATCCATAAATCTTGAGATATGACATCTTTAAGAATGACAGTCCGTCCCTCCTCATGCCCGATGTACTGACCCTGCCATCCAAATGGACAGTTCTTCCACTCCCAGTGCATGCAATCTATGCTGCCAATCATTCCTGGGAACCCTCTAGACACATTGATCGACATGAGCCGCCTTGTATCCTCAACATTTAGCTCCCTACAGTAATACTGTCCGAACACGGCAATCACGGCTCGGCAAAACCTGTACATAGCCTCAAGGCAGGTGCTCTCACCCATTCGAAGATACGCATCGAATATATCAGTAGTCATTCCATATGAGAGCATGCGAATAGCCGTGGAGCATTTTTGGTAGGAGGTGAAGCCTAGCGCACCTGTTGCATCAGGCCTGCATTGGAAGTAGGGGTCGTAGTTTCTGACGCCCCGTAGAATGACCATGAACAGGTCCCTTGACATCCTGTACCGGCGTCGGAACAATTTTTCCGGGAACACCGGATTGGTGAGGTGAAAGTATTCCTTGTGGAGCCGGAGCTACCCTTCCACTTTGTTGCGCGGCGGGTTTTTGGAGCGCCCCTTGACAGAGCCTCGGTGCACCGGCCCCGGGTTTGAGGTGAACTCGTGGATCATGGAGGCCGCAGTAGTAGCCAATGTCTGCGTTGACTGATCGGTCTCCTCGTCGGAAGAGGAGTCAACGACCTCCGCGCGGAACTTCTCCACCATATGCCAAATGTCCATCCGCGTGGGTACGAACAGTGGATCAATGGCCGCACACAATAGCGCCGAAAACAGGAGAAGAAACCTACCGGCGCAATTGACCGAACAGGTCGTGAGCGGCGCAGAAGGGTGGCGCAACCGGCAACGTTTGGCCCCAAAACAGCCGGCAGGTACGCGCCGAAGCCAACCCCGAGTACGATCCTGCTCTCCCGCGCGGCGACAAAAGAGCCGACGACGAGTACTGCGGAGCTGCGACGGGACGGCGGCGGGTGCGGTTGGGGTGGTGGCGTCGCACTAGGGCAGCAAAGAAGGGGAAAAGGAAGCAAATCGAAGCGGAGGATTTCGCTGTCCCTGACTTGCGGGACCGGGTAAGAAAAGGAGGACGCTCGGCGCGACCGTGGAGCGTCCGCGGAGACGCAAATCTGGCGCACATCTGGGCCAGGTTTGCGTCGCCGCGGACGGCCCGGTCACTTTGCGTCGTCCCACTAGAGCAGGGCCCAGATGCATTTCCGGTCACGACGGACGCAAACGGTCGCTCAGCGTCCGTTTGCGTCGCCCCGCTGGAGATGCCCTTAAGGCTAGCCATAGTGCTAGTATAATAAGGAGTATCATGCATGCCACCTTGGCAAAAATCTAATGTGACGGTATAATTAATGAGGAGAGATATGCTAGTGGTATCATAATACTATGATACTGTATCGTAGCACGTGAAACTAGAAAATTTAATGTCAAATACATCCTATAGACACAATTGCATTGAGATTCTACAAATAATTAAATATCATGAGATTATGATACTACTAGATGATACTAACCACTATAGGGGTAGTATCATACACTTGTATCATATGGATGATACCACTACATGATATTTTGCACTATGACCAGCCTAAAAAGAAACCTTGACGATACATGGAGGAAGCCAGGATGGTGATAGGCAGTAGGACATGCGGCCTTTGCAGCGGCCGGAATCTTGGATGAGGAGAGAAATTGCCAGATTGAGCGGACTCGTGGTCCGTGGAGAGCGGCGGCGCCCTAGTCTTCGACTCTTCGTTTCTTTTTCTGCTCGATTGAGATGTATCAAGCCTTCCGGGTTACATGGTTGAGGACGGCAATTGGGAAACCCCAAACCGTGGGACGATCCAACCGTCAAGATCGTTAATTGAGAAGATCCTACGGCTAATCACACAACTATCTCCGTCAACCGAGTCTTATTGCTCTGAAGCTATATAACCATGATTACTTCATGAGAGAAATGCTTATCTAGCCAGCTCAAAGTTTCCCATTGGCACATAACTGATCAGGGAACGCCAAATTTATTGTCCGGGACCTCGAGATTAGCAAGGGATGAGTACTTAACGAGTTCACGTGGTAGCTCGCCTGCGAGAACATATTTTTGAACAGTTGTAACTTGTAAATAAGATTTTTTTCTGATGAGTATACATTAGTAAATATGTTGTAGTAGGGCAAGGGACCTAGAAAGGGGGGCATTACCCGCGCCCCCTTCCCTAGAAAATTCCTTAAAATATGGGGTTGTTTTGTGGTACCCTCAAATAAATTACAACCCTCTATTTTGGTTCATCTAATGGTCTACAATAACTCATACCACTCCGAGAAAGCTGAGAAGTATGATTCATACTTCTCTTAAGATTTCGGCACCAATCCAAAATAGGCTGTCAACGGGCCTGGCCCAATAGCCCAAGAGAGCCGAACTACCCGATGTCGTGCGCAAAAACTACCTAACCCTCGTTCCTTCTTCCGCGAGTCGACATGCTGCGCGGTTCCGTCGCGGATGCGCTACTCCGGCGCCCCACCGCCGCGGCCCCTCCCGTCGGCAGCCTCCTTCGCAAGATAAACCTATCCCATCCTAGGCACGTACCGTCCATGGTGCTCTCGCCCAAGGTCCCGCCCCCGATCCAGAAACGCCCGGCGCCGCCATCGTCGGTCACGCCTGCAGCACCCTTTCTGTCGCCCCCGATCTAAGATCCCGCGGCCTGATCCGCACCACCGTGACCCGACACCACTGAGAAGGTGCACCTGCCGATGCACGTCGTGGCCAGCGTCGGTGTTCAAGTACCACGCCGAGACCGACATCCCCAAACTCTCGCTGGACACATGGGTCGGCATAGCTGCCACCAGACGTTCAGGGTGAGTCATGTCCTCCTAGTCTTTCTTACGTTTCCCATGAAATTCAGCTAACGCACAATGTTTCCCTTGGGTTTCCATGAAATTTACCTATAGTGCTTACTGAGAATGTAAGGTTGTAAGTCACACACATCATGTTGGATGTACTTCTAAGATCCACACCTTTTTATCCTCATGAAATGAAATGTTTATAATAGATGTGAAGTTTACCACATTGTGGTCTTTGTGGACACCTTTTAATTTTTATCAACCGTGAAAGTATCATCATTTATACTTTCCATGTGTCCATTTACATCTTATACACTTCAAGTGTTATTAGCATATGAAGCCTCGCTGGTTTGTGCAGTGATTCGGTAATCTGGAACTTTGTTTTTACCCCACATTTCTCTTTTCTTGGTAGAGATATGTTTATCATCTGCTGTTTGGTGATCATACACCGGGGACCTCTTTCCCTTATGAAGAAGAACATTATGCTTGTAATATCACGTCTAAAGTGACTATCTAGTCTAGCTTAATGTTGCCGTCTAACTTAGAACTCCTTCAGTCAAAAGCATCCTTGCTCTAATCTTTTAACTTCTAAATTTCAAAATAATCTCAAATTTCTGTTTGAATCACATACCTTGCTTTCACATGGCAATACTGGAATATTGGAGTTTATATTTTCAACAGATCCATGCTATGATGCCTTTCATGACCAAGAGTGGGGAATCCTAGTACATGATGACAAGCATGCTCTAAGCCGAATGAAACCATCTACACTAAGAACGTTAAGAAGCAATTCTCAGTTGGTGTCAAAGCTAAACGAGAAGAAATTCTCTGGGCCATGCATCCTCACTAGGTCTCTGTTGTCAAAGCATAGATTTGTACGATCATCGAAGACGCGCATGAGGTTTTAGAAGTAATTCATTCACCGTTGCAGTCATCCTATGATACTATCCACCTATCCAGATCTTGATCTTGATAGTCTGAACAGCATCTACAGCCAATTCATTTCGCTCAACCAATTTTTTGTTTACTCTTAGTAGACTTCGTGCCTCCCTATTTCTTTCTGCAATTAAGTCTGAATCTTGCTTTTGGTAGGTCATACATGAGTTTTGATCGTTTGACGAGTACTGCTGGAGCTTTCTGAACCACAAGCCTATGATCAGGAAGATTGTGCAACAATTATGGGACGAGAAGATTCAACATAAGAGCTATATAGCATTTTAGGATTCATTATAGAAGAGCTGGAAGCTATTGTTGAAGACATTAATAAGAAGTCGCAAAATAAGACAAGATAAATGAGCTCGAGGTTCTTACAGAGAAATTAATAGTATTTGGCCGCAGGTCCCTGGCAGCAGCCAAAATTTCATAAATTGCACATAAATTCCATAGATACTATGGGCAGCTCATGTTTTGGTTCAGGTGCTCTGTCTAGTTTAGAGGATTTTCAGTTCTGTCATTTACCCTGGTTTATCGTCTAGCTAGTTTAGTGGATGTTGCGGTTCCTTGCAGCAATCAATTTCTCTTGTTTGAGGACGTTCTCACTCTGTACGGCTGATATCAGTCACACAAAGTAAATGCACAATCTAGCTAATTTTGAAATACTTTCGAAAAGTACACACTATGGCAGTTTCGTAAATGAGTCGAAACAATAGTATAAGGTACAAGTTCATTGCAACACATGACTGATCTGCTAAGAAATACAAAAACAATATAGTAGGGCATTCACAGAAGAATAGTGCATAGTCACTTAATCCAACACGAATTGCAAGGAAACAAGAGTAGTGCACAGTCTTAATCCAACACGAATTGCAAGGAAACACTTTTTGGGCGATACTCACACTTGATGAATGCAACTCCTCTAAGAAATACACCATAGTCCGATCGGACTCATATTGCAAGTGATTGATACTACACACCTAAGTTTCTTCATCGGACTACCACAAGGATGTTCCATCGGCGTCCTATGCCTCTCGTTTCCTCTCGTTAGATAACACAACATGCTTTTCTATGTGAGACATCTAATCTATTTTGTATTCAAATATGAATAGATACCTCAAATCAAAACTCAGAATAGTCACCAGCTGATAAAAATCTCTTCAAGAACTTATGGAACGACAATGGGTTCTAGAAGCTCAAAGTTGTTTAGGTAACAATACTTGAGAAATATATATTCTATTAACTATTACATCTCCCAGCGAAAGAAGCTCTACGGAGCATAAAAAGTCCCGCCAACTACAGCTTCACTCAGGTTGACAACCAAGTCTCCAAACAACATCTTCATTCGCCTCCTCATCATAATTATAGGCACTTCTCAAGAATTCGCATCTAGCATGTCCATTATCTCCATCTTTCCTAGCTCACAATCTTTGCCAAAGAACCTGCAGACCAAACTTGCCGAAATGAATATCATTGCTTATTTTCAATAAAGTCCCCAACATAGCAGCTGTGAGTAAATACTTAGTTCTCATTGTAAAAACAATTCTAATTGCCTAGCAAAATAACCATAGTACACATATTCTTATTTCCATCGGACTATACCAGCCACGCTTGATAAGCAAATTAAAGTTTATAAATAGACTGGACATTTCCTCAAGCCTTACATCTAGATGCCATATTTTCACTATAGCAGAATAAATTGGCCAATAACTTAGTCAATATGATAAACCCTAGACAGATTATAATTTCGTCCCAGGGTGATAGTAGGCTTTGGATCTGAACCACATTCAGACAACATCATCATTTGAGACAAAATAACTAGAATTCAGACATAAGCATGCCATTCATATCCCTAGCAGTAACAAATACAAGGACTCTTGGGTAGAATAGAACAATAAAAAATGTAAACAACTTCACATAACGAAAAACTGGCTTATGATTATGTGCGTTCATAGGTAAGGAAGATATCGCTTTGGCCTAATAATCTAATAAAAAGTTTACCATAAGGATCACAGAGTGATAACAACGCATTTCCAATCATAAATCAGTAGGCAGTGCTAGAGAGAAAGTTCCTAAACTGAACTAAATAAGTAGTAGTTCATACGGCCAAAGCAGATTTAAAATTTCAGTCCAATAACTTAACTCAGAAATAGCCGTAGTACTAGGCTAAAATGATCAACTATCTAATGCATACATAGTACAATAGAATTTCATTGAAGATAGAGTCGGTGTTGCTCGTACAACATTCTCCAAATTGACAAGACGTCAGTCCACCTAAAATGAGCCAAGATACTACCCTCCATTTACCAGAAGCTTTGGTCCTAGCTTCCTAACAGTGCAATCATATTGAACACTAAATATCTATCTGTATGGTAATCAGAAAAACAACACTACTCATTTAGCTCAGCAAACCACCATAAACCAACACTATGTAGCAGTAGTATTAAATTCATACCATATCTCTTCAGTGCAAAGTACTTTCAAACTTGTTCTAGCTAAACCTGACTCACAATGCAAGCAGTCTTGAGTCATCACTGTACTCCTCCAAGCAAATGTGCATGGATACATGCACATAAAATTGAGTAAATGTTGCCTCCAAGCAAATGTGCATGGATACATGCACATAAAATTGAGTAAATGTTGCCATATGTGATGACAAGCACTTAGGGAGCGACTCAGATTTTTTCAGTCATTTTAAACTGATCATCCCAACATGCAGGTTATGAAGATTGGGTTTTACTGCAAGATGTACAACTAACCTTATTCAGTTCTCACCATGGGTAATAACCACACAAACTAACAACAAAAAGGGGAAAATCATACCACAGAGAAGATCCATGGGGTTCCTATGTGTGTGTGAGAGGGAGGGAGCAGGCATGAGGGAGGGGAACACGTACCTCCTGCCTCACGCGTAGATTGGGCCGGCGGTCTTCAAAACAAACGGGTCGACGCGGGGCATGGAATGGAGGTGGCCGCGGCATGTGCCAGCTGGAGGTGGTGGCGGCGGCGTGTGCCATCTGGAGGCGGTGGCTGCAGGTCAGGTGGGGCTGGCAGAGGCGTGGAGGTGGCGGTGGCGTGTGCCAAGTGCAGGCGGTGGCGGCGGCGTCTGGATGCATCGTCATATTTTTTTTCCTTGAACCCTCTTTTTTTCCTTGATGATTACGGCTTCCTGGGCCTCTTGGGCCTAAGCTGAACCGTTTAATCTGAGCCGTCAGAGCAATTCATACGACACCCTCTGTTAAGAGTGGTAAAAGGTACCGTAAAAGCAGCCTTCAGGTAACGTAGGTGAGCCCATCTTATTAACGCACTAAGCCAGAAATTGGAGCATGCTACCACGGAAATTGGAGCATGCTACCAAACGCGTTCATAGTGACCATGGCCTAGGTTGCATGTTGTGCTCTCGACTACGATGACAATTCTAAGCGTAGCTACACTTCCCATCCTTTCCAAATTTTCACCACAATTGACATAAGGATGCTCAGCAAACATGATTTCTAGTCCTAAAGACAAAACGAGTGCAGATGTGTACATGCATTGATTTGTAGTCCTGACCAATCACTTGGAACTAGTCACAGCTCACAAACACAAGCTGATCATTAATCGAGATCAGAAACTTCAGCGCCATTTATTCTCTCGAAAAAGTGCAAAGCTTTGCATAACTTGTCATTAACAAAGAAACGAGAACCTGCAGAATCATAGGATGTTACAAAATACTCAAGAAAAAACAATCAGTATTCCACTTCACATATCATTGGCATGTCATACAAAAACAAAAGAGGAAAAATGCTTAATACAGCTATAAACATAGACACCAATCAAAAATTAGGACGGGTCCAAAAGGTAATAGAGCATTGTGCCCAGTCACACATAGGAACTGACAAGGAGTCCTGAACAACTAAATCAGCTAATCCATTTGGTAGCTGTGTCCACAGTATACATATACCACCAATAATAGAATACATAATCTTTTCCATATATAAAACAACATGAATATCACGGTACGATCTGTGGCATCACAATTTTGGCATTGCAACTTAGCATGTCTGTACAAAACCTGGTAGCCAGAATCAGGGATCAGGCTGCCCTTTGGGCTAGGTCTGGCGCCAAGGGTCTACGGGTAGTTCTGCCATTAACCTGGGATGTCCACTAAATAAATGTAACTCTGTTGTAACATGCCTCCTAGGAGGATTGTAAAATTCTGTCTTTTCGATGAAATGAAATGCAAAAGTCTTTCTTGTTTTCACGAGAAAAAAAAAGTTAGCATGCCTTATTTTTGACTACCTTTTCTTCATTAGAAGGAAATGCACGCATACAGATTCATAACACTCAAAATTGTCACATAACTTGATAATTACCAGTTAGGTTGCACAAACTCAGTTTTCTCTTCTTCAGAATTATACAGAACAGAACTCAAGAGTGTAACCAATGTTTTGCAGCAGATCAAACAAATTAAACAACAAACAAAGAATCGGACAATAGATAAGCCACTATAGTATAAACACGCAATTTTAGCGAAAGTACCGTCACCGTCAAAGCAAACAGCAAAAATTGCATGAATGATCAAATAAAGACAAAATAAAACCTCTTAAGAGGTATAACACTCATAGAGGAGTAAATAGATTCAGGGGCAACTCTAATTAACTGTGACCATTTATTACTCCGTCAATGATAAGCAGATATTAACTGTAAATATAGAGAGTATATTTATTGCAGGAAAGATTAGCAACTGTTAGCACAGGTAACCAAACATACGCGAGTAAAAAAAAAACTCCCTGAGAACTTGCATATAAATTGTATCAGCATGTAGTTTGCATACTGTGGCACCATGAGGAACACTAGAGGTCACAGAATCCTTCAAGGCAGATATCATGTTGACATACATCTTCCATGAAATTAAACTGTTAAGCATGTTGACATACATCTTCCAGAACTCAAGAGTGTAAACCAATGTTTTGCAACAGGTCAAACAAAAAAATTAACGAACCAAGAATCAGACAATAGACAAGCCACTATAGTATAAACACACAATTTTACCCAAACTACCGTCAAGGTCAAGACAAACAGCGAAAATTGCATGAATGATTAAATAAAGACAACAAAATAAAAAGGTACTACAACACTCAAAGAGCAGTAACTAGATTCAGGGGCAACTCTAATTAACTGTGACCATTTATTACTCCATCAATGATAAGCAGATACCATTACGGCCATTATGAACTGTAAATATAGAGAGTATATTTATTGCAGGAAAGATTAGCAACTGTCATCACAGGTAACCAAACATACAAGAGTAAAAAAAAAAACCATGAGAACTTGCATATAAATTGTATTAGCATGTAGTTTGTGCATACTGTGGCATCATGAGAAACACCTGACATGCTGGGTTCCAACTATAAGTAAGCTAGAGGTCACAGAATCCTTTAAGGCAGATATCATGTTGACATACATCTTCCATGAGATTAAACTGTTAAGAAATTATGAATAACTTAAAAATCCCTAGGTAAGGAGTAAACTAAAATTAAAGCTCTCTTAAGTGTTTCTGTGATCACCAAGCAAGTATACTTGGCAAAAGGTACCAGCCTGCCTATCGGCAGTATAAAAATGATCACAACATTGAAAAGCACGGCATAGATTTATAATTCTAGTCAACAATAATAATAACCCGAAAGGAACGCTCAGTTCTATAAAATGCAGTAACTATACAGACTATTAAGTAAAAGATGGAGCTAGCATGATGCAAAACCGTACTTGGGATGCTCACAAGCTGCAAAACTGTATCCCCAATCTCAACATGGCACATACATCCAATACGGTGATTGCAAATTCACAGGTGATTAGCCAGAATTCATGACCCCAACAAGGTAAACTGAAACAGAAAGGGCACCATAATTTAAACTAGTATAAGCTGCTGCTTGGCAGATCTATCTGAGGGAGTAAAGAGGAATCAAGCCTAGCCTCTTGGATCTGTTACACAGGAAACACCATATTTGGCAGATCTAACTCAGAAAGGATCAGCAACAACAAAAACTAAACATCCTTGTTACACACCAAAACCACCTGATCTGATCTGATCTGAATTGAGGAGGAGGAGGAGGAGGAGGAGGAAGCAGGAAGGGCGCGAGCGGACGGGGCAGGGGGATCAGGCGGAGGCGGAGGAGGCGGCGGTGCGGGAGCGGTAGAGCTTGCCGAAGACGTGGAGCGCGGTGACGAAGCCGATGAAGCAGACGGACATGACGAGCACCATGGTGGGGGAGAGGCGCAGGCCCGGGGCCTCGTCGGTGTAGAAGCGCAGCATGTTGCTGCCCCCGCCGGAGAAGCCGCCGCCCGCGCCGGACGAGGAGGAGGTGCGGCCTGGGCGGCGACGCATGCCGGCCGTCGCGGCGGCCGTGCCGCGGGGGCCGACGGTGGCCGGGCGGGAGGCGCCGGCGCCGCCGCCGACGGAGGACTGCGACTGCGAGGAGGTGCGGGCCATCTTGGACTTGGGTTGCGCCGCCGCCGACGGATCGTTTGCGCGCGTGTGTGGGGAAAAGTCTCTCTGGACTGCTAGAGTCGCAGCTGGATCTCGAGCTAACAAGAGCGGGTGGATGGGAACTGGGAAGGAGAGCTGGATCCCACCTGTCTGTGAAATAGATGACAGATTTACATGTAATGCTACTGCCAAATTTCCTAAATTTTTCAGCCATTTTATCGCTTCTTTTCTGTCACTGCTCGAACAAATTTCCCTCTCAAAACTCGAAAGTTTCACCGATCTACAAACTGAGCTTTTTGTCGGCAAAAACTGAATCTTTATTAGGCAGTAGGATTTGAAATAAGCAAAATTTACAAGGACATGACTAACTCTAACTCGTCCTCCACCTTTACAAAAGACCAGCATCTGCTGAAACTGGAAATGGAGACCGGGTTACATGTAGGCTTTTATTTTCAAAAATTCAGAAACATACTTTTAAGTTTTAAAAGAATCTGAAAAAAAATCTGGATGTAGACAACGATGAAATGTACAAACGTGCAAACTCTCAATCTGAAATTATTTGTATTGTTGACTACACAAAAATGACAAAATCTGATAGGTTTTATAGTTTTGAAATATGCACTATTCACTATTCTCAGATCCACACATTTGTCATTTTTGTGTAGCCTAAAGTACGAAAAATTTCACATTGAGATTTTGGGTGTTTGTACATTTCATCATAGGTGTCAGCCCACTTTTTACAACCTTGCATTTTTCTAGTTTTGAAATTAGAGAGCCAACTTAAGCTTTTGTGTTTGCCATCTTGTGAGTGCAAATGTTAGATCCTTGCTTGTAGTAGGGTTTAAGTTCTTCTTGTGACTTGTTTTTCACCTAAAACCCTAACACAACATAGAGTTGATCTTAACCCCTAGCTTTAAACCATACTCTTAAGTCACCCCTTTTTGTCTCCAATTTTCTTTCCAAAACCTTTTTGGTGGAGATACTTCTCACTTTTCCTCCACCCTTCTTTTTCTCTTCATCACATGGTGGCATCATCACCACCACATCACCTCCTTTTCTTTTCTTTCTCCATGCTTTTCCATTGACCCCTCTCCTTTAAACCTTGTCACATGGGCATGCAAGGCACTGCATGGCACCCTCCCTCACCTCTTACCTATGCACCCTCTCTCTTTCTCCCTTTTTGCAAACCCTAGGAGGGCACCACCCCCTCTCTCCCCGCTCTTTTTTTTTCTTGTACTTGCCGGGGCCTTGTGTCCCTGCATCCTCCTCTCCTCTGTGCCCCCTCCAACCCTTTGGCCCAGTCCATGACCAAACCTGGACCTCTCCCTCCAAGCGAGCCCAACACCAGCAGCCCACCTCACCCTTCCAAAACCTAGCCGCCAGAAAGGAAATGGACATGAGAACCTTCCCGCGCGACTCTTTCCCCTCCTGACGCCTCGGTTCCCTCCCTGCTGACGCCACCAGCCCGACGTCACCACGGCCCCACCCCGATGACGCATGACCTCGCTCCCCCGTTGGCCAACGCCACCACCCAGAGCCCCGCTGGTTGCCCTCCTCTCCCTATAAAACCCCCCTCCCACGACACTCCTCTCCCTCACACCACCTCACACCCCTCCACCAGACCCTCCCTGAGAGCGCCCAGGGTGTTGCTCGGGCTGCTGCTAGCCAAGGCCGCCCCGCTGCCGCATGGTCACCGTGCGGTGACGGGAAGGTTGGGTTCATCCCCAATGTCACTACCATGCCTCTCCGTTTCCCTGTTGGCCCTCGCCGTTTTCCCAACCTAACCCTGCCCCTCTCATCACCTAGGGACGCCAGAGAACCACGCTACCACCACTGCACTGAGGGCATCCGCGAGGAAGAAGACACCGGACGAAGCTGCTGCGGAGGAAGAAGGAGCTTCCCGAGCCCCTGGACTGCCCCAGCCCGACGTCGTCCCGCCCAGCCTCCGCCGACGACCGCAACATCTCACCGGTAAGACCTAGCCCCGCCCCCTCCTTTTTCCCTGTCGACTCCGGCCACCCGCACGCGCATCTTCATGGCGAGAGGATGAAGACGGCCCTGGGTCGTCTGATTCAGATCATGCACATGCACGACCCAGGTGGCCACGTCAGCCATGCATGGCCTGGCCCGCCACGGGCCCCCTGCTTTTTTTTTCTTTTTTTTTTATCTCCCGCCACCTGTAAACCCCTCCTGGGCCGGCCCAAAACCCCACCCCCGCACGGCCCATATTCTTCCCGCCCGTTTAGTTAATTTGAACTTTGAAAATTGTTGTTAAATTGTGATAAAAACCAGAGAGCTTCATTTGTTAATAACTCAAATTCTACAAACCCAAATCTAGTGAAACCAAGTGCGCTAGTTCACAAATTTCATTAGCTTTCCAATGCCACTGGTCTCATATTTTTAGGATTTTTCTACGATTTACGACTTGTGTATCTTGCTCTCTGTGTAGTTTATATTCAAATCTGCTTTAAAAATTGCAGGATTAACCTTTTTCGATGAATCCAATTTTGGTAGTCTTGTTTTTACAGTAGCTTCCAACTAAAATTGTTGCCACTCACTGTTTAACTAAAACTTGTGTTAGTTAATGAATTTGTGTTGTGCATAGAATATGAACCCTAAGTTTTTTACTTAGCCAAACCATTTTTGCTTTCACCCAATTTTGTTTGACCATTTGAAATGTTTGGTTTTACAAAAACAACCCCTCTGCAACTTAAACTTGTTTTAAAATTTTCTTGAGTTTTCAAATGGTGTGGTAATTGTATGCTTGTATGTTCTTTTATTTTGCGGCGATAGATTCGAGCGTTTTTGAAGTGGAAGGAGAAGAAGATTGTGAAGTGTTTGAGGAAGACCAGGGACTAGCCAATCAAGGCAAGCCATCTTTTGATCTCATGCTCCTATCCTATTCACATTTTTTGTGCACTATTACACTCTTTATCTCTGGCATTATCTTTGTGTTGATTCTATTCATCCAACTTGCAATACTTGGACTTCGCAAGTCATAGACACCATTAGTACTCAAATACCCCCTAGTTGTATGGTGATTAACATCATGCACCCTTTTTGTAGCCTTTCTCAATGACACAAAACCTTAGGTTGGGAACCCCTTGGGAATTACCTTTACAAAAGTTTTTGGAAAAACCTTGGGTAAAATGGCTCTTACTGAAGTGCAAGTTTTACATGGACATGATGTTGCTTTTCTTAAAGAAGTTGACACAATGAAGTTGTTCGAGGAAAGGAAAAAATGTTTATGAAATGGTTTTCGGGAAAAACAACACATGGTTCTATGTATTCGCCCGGAACAACCAACCCGTGCAACCACATTACCCCAACATGGGAACGGGGCATAACTCGGAGTTTGTTCGCCATAGTATGGGATGCCTCACAACTATATAAGGGTACCGTTACCTCGGAATCCGAATTGTCGTTGGTGTAGGCAATCATATAACGGGATGCTCGTAGGGCTACCCGTCCGGAAGACACCATGGGTCTCCCGCCGTGGCAATGGAGTCACGCTCGATGATGTGAGCTGCCATGATTTGCCGGGGAGGTACATACTCCATGGGGAAGGGTCCTATAGTAGGGAGAATAGGCAAAGAGTCATGTCCGAGTTTTTGTCATGGCATAGTTGATATGCAGGGAATATGCTTATATGATAGGCTCGCGGATCTTGTGAGGAAAGTGTGCAAACTCTGCAGAGTAAAATCTATTCAAATAGTCGCGTCCGCGGTCATGGACAATTGGGATAGCCGTTGCTTAGCTGTGTTGAGTTTTGTCTTAGAAATGGTTTAAGGAACTTGTTTTCGGAGTACCGGAAGGGTACGGGAAAGGTTTGGTGGTCATAAGGAAATGGCCGGAAGGAAAATTAGGGTTATCCCATCCTAGTGGTTTAGTCTAAATTTCTTTTGAAGTATCTTCTTCAACAAAGATATAGAGATGCTATATCCACAAGAGAAAGCGTCTCTTCCGCACATGCTATATCCACGAGAGAAACTATCTGTCAATTTGTATCCTTAGACTAGCACCTTTTACTTTACTAATGCCAAATATGCATCCCCTATCTTTCGTGATGGTCTTGCGAGTACAATTTCAAATGTACTCACGGTTTTGTCCCTGGCTATTTACTTGGCCGGACTATATATGTGGAGGATTATGAAGATGATGGAGGACACTTTGACGACTATGCGACTTAGGACGATTCTCCCAGTTAGCTGTCTGTAGGGTTTAAGGCATGACTTGGGCCCGATGACGCTGATTTGTATCCGCTGCTATGTTTGTTTGAATTCAGCCCGAAGTGGCATTTGTTGTAAGACTTGGTCTAAGTGACCGTATTGTAGATTTTAAATTCGGTACTGTAATGGATAATGTAACTTTGATATCAGTTCGGTTATGTGCTCACGGTACACTGATCATGGGATTGTGAGTTGAATGCATGACGGGTATTTCGGACAGCTAGTCCGGAATCCCCACAATTGGCTACATCTAGGATTTTTTTAGAAATTTTTGAAACTTAAAAATATGATTTCCAATTTTTTAAAAATAAAAAGCAAAATGTAGCTCGGCCTCCATTTATCCACTCTCCAGCATCTACTGCAATTAACTAATATTTCCATCTTGTTTTCAAAAAAAAACTAATCTTTCCATCTTGAAATATAAGACATGAATATTTTGCGTAGTTTTCAATAAACAAATTTGATCACCAATATTGTAAATGTAGAAATTTTTATTGTTGCATCGATCTTGCGGTTCTCTTTTATTTCATATATATTTGAACAAATTTTGTGAATATATTATAAGCACAAAAATCATTGTCAAAGTTGTGAAAGTCGTTGACCAGCGAAATATGAGGATACCATACTAGCATTATATTAGTACAGTTCAAGTCGATCCTGGGGATCATTTTGCACATTCCAACCGGGCTTCTCACCCCTTTCCATTTCATTGCTAAAACGGAAATACACAGTTCGACGCTTACACAGATATAACAAGAAAGGGGGTAGGAGAAAAGAGAAGCGGGTTGGGGCAGTAACAGGAAACCCACTGCGATACTCCGAAATCAGAATACCGCCATGGGACGAAAACCTGTTACCACCAACGAACTCCCAGCAAAACAGAAACTAACTTTAACAGGAACCAGGAACCAGTCTACTAGGAAGCAAACCACCAAAGGCCAACTAGGCTAACACAAAAAAAAACATCCAGGCTAAAGATAACTATCACCAACTAAAGCCAGCACTCAAAGCAACAAGCCTCAGTCTCCAATCCTTGCTCGGGAACCACCAGCATCCATCTTTGTCTTCTTTGTCATCTCCGCCGCCATCTTCATGAGCTCCCCAGTTCTCTGCACCACCTGTCCTCTGATGCCATCGGCTTGCAACCCTGCCCAATACAGTACGAATGCGCACATTATAAAGATAGGTTCCATAGGGTTCCTTACTATGTGGCCATCAAATGTTACTTTGTTCCGCAAGGTCCAAATAGACCAGCACATATCAGCAAGTCCAACCATATACATCCCCTCTCCTCCAGGCAAGAAATTATAGAACCAACAGATTGCTTGCCAAAGAGATCCGGGACATCTGGATGTTCCTAGGAATTTACCCAGAGTTGCCCAAGCAACCCGGGCTATAGGACAGGAAAAGAATAAATGCTCAACACTTTCAACTTGTTTGCAAAACGAAAAAATAGGAGTACCCGGCCACTTTCTTCAGCGCATATTATCTCTAGTAGGAATCGCATTTCTAAACACCTGCCACATGAAGATTTGGATCTTTAAGGGTATCTTAGCTTTCCAAATCATTTTATTGTTTGGACCATTTAAATCTCTTTCAAGATGCTCATACATAGATTTGGTGGAAAACACTTTATTACTAGTCAAATCCCAAAAAATAGAATCACTTTCATCGGTCAGATTAAGCCCATTAAAAATTCCTAGGATTCTCTCCCATTGGTTAGCCATATTGCCATGTAATCTTCTCCGAAAAGTCATGGAATGATTCTTGATCACAAAATCTTTAATAGTGCACCCTTTCATTTGACAGATGTTATAGAGCTCAGGAAAAGTATCACTGAGAGGTGGCTCACTGACAAGGGATTAACTTATCAATGCCTACAGATTGTAGACTAGGGTTTTAGTCGGAAGTAGAGGGCAAGTAGATCTCGAAGGTTTCAGCCGAAAAGTACTCGACGATGTAAAAACTAGGGTTGCGTGGAACAATGAATCGATCCTCTCTTTGTCCCTCGACTCCCCCTTATATAGGAGGCGGAGCCGAGGGATTCGTAATACACAAGTTACAGAGTCCGGGAGGGTTTCTAACCCATCCCGTAAGATTACAAGTCTATATTTTCCTAATACAACTCTATCTTTCCTTAGTACTAACATGGGCTTCCGAATCTCCATATTCATCGAGTCGTGGGCCTTTAGTAAACCCCGGGTACCATCTTTGGCAGGCCCATTGGGGATGCCTATGTCAGTAGCCCCCGAGATTTTGCTTGAATCGAAGAATCAGGGAAAATCTCCAGCTTTACAATCATCCAATAACTTTGTCGATTTTATTGCATATCTTTAGACACGCAATTATATATTGTACATGGTTAATGGTAGTTGGGGCTAGTTCATCTGACGGATCAGGTACTAGTTAACTGCTCTAGTGGCAATCCGCAAAAACCTACTTCAAGATCACGTCCCTGGACATGATCTCGGGATAATGGTGTTAACTTCGACAGGTGCCGCTTAAGGTCTTACCATTCCGTCGAGTCCCGAGCCATATTTTATCGGGTACCTAACGCGTCCGTTAGGATTTTTCTTCGTATCTATTGATACGGAAAAAAGTAGCAAACCGACGTCAGAGACGGTGCCACACCGCTCAGAACGGATCTGGGGTCTTACCTTCGCAAAGTTTCGCGGCATTCAGAGATTATTCGCAACTTTGGCGCTCTGAGAATATATTGTCGAGTGCTTTTTCGGCTGTTGGAATAGCACATTTTATTGAGTCACGGATGACTTATTTTGCCTTCCCGATGGGAGTATATGTAGAGTTATTTGTATAACTCGAAATATGCTCCCTTTTTCTTCTTTCTTATTTCTATAATTTCATCGGGCACGCGAACAGCGTTCCCGATGGGAGTAGCCCCCGAGGCTACAGCCAAGGACTAGTGCTTGGTTGTAGGCTCAACACTTTAACGCCTCATGCCGCTATATTGTCATTCTTTCTCAATCTTTTCATATCTATCGGGTGCGCGACTAGCGCTCCCGATGGGAGTAGCCCCCGAGGCTATGAACAAATACTTGTATTTGGTCATAGGCTCTCGCCATTTCTATTTTGTCATACTCGAATTTTTCTTTTTTCCAAAGTAGCCTCCGAGCATTTGAGCATAAACTTGTATTTGATCAAAGGCTCTCGAGATAATGAATAGTCTTCTGCTGCCGATAATAATCTTCACAGCCGAGATTTTCTCTTAGTAAAGTGACATCATCACTGACGACAGCCACGATCATTGTACCGGGAAGACGCGAGTACTGCTCTCTCTCTGTCTTGTGGGCCCAAAGTCCTCGTCAATTTGACACGTCGTGCAAGTGGGGGACACACGTCCTCCGCTTTTCCTGGCGCACGCACTGTAGCGCCTGTTCCTTTCCTTCACAGTGAAAATACCCTTTTACCCTTTATCCACGTGTACAACATCCCTATCACAATTTTTCCATCCAACGGTGCGTCGATTCGCCGATTCTCTATTTAAGACCTTCTTCTTCCTCCGGTCGCCCTTTCGCTCACGCCGCACCTCTGCTCTCCTCTGCAAAAAATCCCCATCGCGCCCAACACTTCTTGAGCTCAGCCACACTCCCACTTTTCGCCTACACCTTTGTTGATGCCACCGCGCGCACGACTCACGAGGCACAGCACCCCCGACTCGAAGATGGCGGCGGAAGATCTGGGGAACACCGAGTGGGAGAGATCCAACATCTCCGCCCAGGACATCAACTTGCTGAAGAAGCTTGGGATCAGCAAGAAGAAGAAATCGATGCGCTTCCCCAGCGAGGAGAGCTATCCATCTCCTCCAATCGAGTATCGTGTCAGTTTTGTTGACCACCTCATCCGCGGCCTTTCCTCCCCCATTCACGATTTTCTGCGTGGGTTGCTCTTTGTATATGGATTGCAACTTCACCATCTTACTCCCAACTCCATCCTACACATCTCTATTTTTATCACTCTTTGCGAGTCTTTCCTTGGGGTCCAACCGAACTGGGCTCTCTGGAAACACATCTTTCTTCTCCACCGCAATGGCTCCCCCAATGTCGCCTATAACATAGGTGGCGTTGTTATCCGCGTCCGCCCTGACGTCGAATACTTCGACGTCAAATTCCCTGACTCAGTTCAAGGGTGGCGCAAAAAATGGTTGTATATCCACGAAGAAAGCCTCAACTCGGCGGAACACAACATTCCCCCTTTCGATGGCAACGAAAAATCTGCCGCCGCCGGTCCTGGGATGCAGAGGCTAGCGACGAAGAAAAAACGGCGATAGAGGCGCTGATGACACGCATCCGTGAGCTTCAAAATACTCGTGGACGAGAATTGTCGGGTGTCCAAATCACGGCATATTTCCTTAGGATTAGGGTGCAGCCTTTGCAAGCTCGCAAAAACCCCCTTTGGATGTATTTTGGCGACAAGGATGTGGATCGCCCGTCGATAGATTTACCGGTCAAGGACTTATAAAAACTTGTCCAGAAAATCTCGTCGCTTAGCAAGAAAGACACCGTCCCATCATCTTACCGTGTGACACCATACAGCGCCACCAACGCGCTCCCGCATGTAATACATTTTACTGTCTGCTTGTTCATTCACTCTCTTCTTTTCTCTTTTTGTACTGCCATTTCTTCGTCTGCTATTATTGATACAAATTCATGTTGATACCTTTTCTATCTTGTACAGGGCCATAAAACTGCGTCGCCTCTGAATGGATCTTAGCGAACAAGAGGGGGGGTGAATGGCGCTACGGCAAGTTTTAGTCTTTTTCAATTTTTAGTGCAACGGAAGGTAAGGTGATAACTTTAGTGATAGCGGTGATCCTACAATGATCCTAGGACAAGTGCAACAAGCAAAAGAATCACACAAGATAATAAGAGTAAGGAGCGGGACAACCTGGAGGGCGCGGAGACAAGGCGAGGTTTGTTTCCCGCAGTTCCTTCCACAATAGGAAGTACGTCTGCGTTGAGGAGGTGCTAGTCTCACACAAGAGACTAGACGGCCACACCACGAAGGAAGGCCTCACCTTCTTCCTCGAGAGAGCTCCATGAAGGTGCTTGATACGTCTCCGACGTATCGATAATTTCTTATGTTCTATGCCATATTATTGATGATACCTACATGTTTTATGCACACTTTATGTCATATTCGTGCATTTTCTGGAACTAACCTATTAACAAGATGCCGAAGTGCCAGTTCTCGTTTTCTCGCTGTTTTTGGTTTCGAAATCCTAGTAACGAAATATTCTCGGAATTGGACGAAACGAAGACCCGGGGGCCTATTTTTCCACCGGAGCTTCCGGAAGACCGGAGAACATACGAAGTGGGGCCACGAGGTGGCGACACCACAAGGCGGCGCGGCCTAGGGGGCCCGCGCCGCCCTATGGTGTGGCCCCTCGTCGGGCCCCCGACTCGCCCTTCCGCCTACTTAAAGCCTCCGCCGCGAAACCCCGAGGCGAAAAACCACGATACGGAAAACCTTGTCGAGACGCCGCCGCCGCCGATCCCATCTCGGGGGATTCTCGGAGATCTCCTCCGGCACCCTCGCCGGAGAGGGGATTCATCTCCCGGGAGGACTCTACACCGCCATGGTCGCCTCCGGAGTGATGAGTGAGTAGTTCACCCCTGGACTATGGGTCCATAGCAGTAGCTAGATGGTTGTCTTCTCCTCATTGTGCTTCATTGTTGGATCTTGTGAGCTTCCTAACATGATCAAGATCATCTATCTGTAATTCTATATGCACTACAAGAAAAGTTCTGATAGACAACGTCTCAAAATCGTCCGCTAAGGGGTATTTTTCGTCGCCCATGGGCCTAACCCGACGATATGGGTTCGTCGTGGAAAGCTGCGTCGAGGCAAAGTCCTACGACGATTTT
>NC_061512.1:136980058-137023963 GCF_022539505.1 Lolium rigidum
GCCTCTTCCTCCCCTTCCTGAAGGTGGAGAAGTCGAAGAACGGCCTGTTGTCACCAGCGACAACCAGGGTACTTCTCGCCCTGAGAGTGAAGTCGCGGGTTTTCAAAAATCCGCGGCTTCCTCTGAAAAAGAAATCGATTCCGAGGCATCCGAATCGGCACACTCCCTTCCCTCCGCTGTTTCTCCAATGAACAAGAGAAAGAGGGGCGAAGTTGCCGATTCTGGACCTCCAAAGCCGGCGCATCTCCTGCCGAAGAAGTTGTTCCTACTTAAGAAAGGACAACTTTCAACCTTTACGAGGATGCCCTTGTCAGCTCGTAAGTCCTTGCTACTCTATTTTGTTTGCTCTCGATATTTTGTCTGTGTTGTTTCTTATATTGTCGCCGTTTTATTGTAGTGGTGACGAGGATGAAAATCCACCTATTGACGCGGCTGCTCGAACGAGTACGTCGCGTACTTTAGTTGTCTCTGAAGCTCAACCTGATGGGGATGAAACCTCGCCTCCTCAGCAAGACATCGAGCATCCAACTCCAATTGCAAGCCCCCGTGCCCCTTCGCCAAAGAGGGCTAGGGTCGAGCCGGCCAAGGAACCTACCTTGCTAACTGGTAGTTCCACGACTCCTTTAATGGACGATGTAAGTTATCTCTTCTTCTCTTTCTTTTTATACTCTGAACGTTTCAGTGCTTTGGACTCCCGTCTGGTTTTTGCTTGGTGCTGTCAAGCTTTTGCTTACTATATTGATTTCTGTTTTCGATGGTCTTCTCTTCAGCCTTTGATGAAGGAATTTGTCCGCCTCGGTACCCAATTGATCGGGTACCGTGATTATGTCTCCAAGCTTGAAGGTACTATTTTTTCCTGCCTCTTCTACTGAACATATTCCTTCATTCTTTTTGTCGTGATATTTTACTGTCGTTTATTTTGCCAGAGACTCTTGCGGAAGCTAACAAACGTGCTGACGCTCTTGCTGTCAAGTTAGAGCAAAGCGAAAAATCTCGCAAGAAAGCTGAAGCAGATCTTCGAAAAAGACTTCACGGCGCGGAAACTTCTTTGAGCGAAAACATAGCCCATCAATCTGCTCGTGAAAAAGAAATCCTCAGTCGCTTGGAGTCGCAGAGTTGACGTTTTGTGAGTAAGTACTCATATCTCTGCTATTTCTTCGGGTCATCAAATTTTCGTGGCTCGCTTTTCCTTGACAAACTTCTTTTGACTCACTTTAGGGAAAACGCAGCAAGATTATGATCTGGAGAATCCTGAAGTTGATCGCCTTCTCGACGCCCTTTCCCTCCTTGAGATCCACGGAGATGAGACGCGCGAAGGCCTTGCCGATGCCAGAACAGGGACTCGACAGAATGGACACCCAAACATATCAGAATAGAAAGCAGCCATGTTATTATCTCCCCCTATGGTAAAGATTTCGCTCTTCTCAAAATTAATTTTTAACCCAGACATCAACTCGAAGGAATAGAGCAATAACTTGAGATTTATGGCTTTCTCGGGATCATGATTGATGCAAAGTACCGTATCATCCGCATACTGTAACGCAGCCACACCAATGGGAATTATATCAGCAGCAAGCCCCACCAACATCTCATTAGGTTGGGCTCTTAACACCATCTTAGTAAGGGATTCGGCTATGAGGTTGAACAAAGTAGGAGACATGGCACTACTAGAAAACAGATTATCAGTGGCGCACCAGTTTTTGCTATCAGTGGCGCACCACTGACGCACTAGTGGTGCGCCACTGATATCACGCCACTGCTAACAATTAGCAGTGGCGCACTAGTGGTGCGCCACTACTATAACATATACCAATAACGCACTGTGCGGTGCGCCACAAACAGCAGCATATGTGCGCCACAAGGACTAGTAGTAGGTGCGCCACAAACAGGAGCGTATGTGCGTCACAGGGACTAGTAGTAGGTGCGCCAAAGGAAGTATTAGCTGTGCGCCACTGGTTGTGTAGGAAAAAGAAAAGAAAAAAGTGGACGTCGTGGTGCTCTGCTCTGCCGTGTTTCCCTTTCCGTTCCTTTTTATTTATATTTATATAAGAATAAGCGACTAAACATTTATTATAGTATTTAAATCAGAGTTATTACATAAAATATACAACCAGTTTTCGAACTTTGCAGGTAAACCCCTAACAGAAAAAGACAAAAAGCAATCAGGTCCCTCAGATGGAGCTCGCCGGCTTCTTGCACGCCGCCAGTCGACGCTGGCTTCCCGCCGCCCGGCGATCGACGCTGGCACATGTAGGAGTGTCTCGGGCTCGCGGTGTGCGACCTCCTCGAGCCTGGTGTAGTCGATGTAGCCGTCGGCGGCGCTGACCTTGTAGGGCAGGCTCTCGAAGTAGATGGAGGTGGCGGAGATCTTCTTCCCGCCGGCGGTGTAGTATGCTAGTAGCCGTGCGTGAGGTGGCCGCCGGAGGGGAGGTCGAGCCCCATGATCCGGTCGTGCGGGCTGAGGAGCGCGGTGTAGGCAGCGAAGTTGGCGGGCGAGCCCGAGTAGGGCTGCACGTGGACGCCCCACAAGGTGGAGTCGAGGCGGAAGGCCGCGAGGGCTCGGTCGGCGCAAAGGTTCTCGATCTCGTCGATGACGTCGTTCTCGCCGTAGTAGCGGTTCCCCGGCATGCCCTCGGAGTACTTCTCGATGACGGCGAATGAGGTGAAGTTTTCTGAGGCGATGAGCTCGATGCCGCTGCGCTGCCGCCGCTTCTCCCGCTCGATGAGGTCGAAGACGTCGGGGTTGTTGGGGTAGCGGAGGGAGGAGAGGTGGCCGCGGTGGCCGCCGAGCCGGCGTGCGGGGGGAGGGCTTGCGGGGGAACTGGATCGTGGGGAGAGGGAACTGGTCAACTGGATCGTGGGGGAGAGAGAAACTAGATCCGGGGGGAGGCGCGCGTGTGTGTGGTGGCTGGTGCTAGGCGCGTGGCGGCACGTGGTGGGCGAGACGTGCGGCGTGGTGGCGCACCAAGATATAATGCGCTATATTACCAGTTGAACGCAGTGGCGCACCCCCATATACGTGCGCCATTGCTATTTAAAATAGCAATAGCGCACGTATATGCGGTGCGCCACTGTTAATTTATAATCAGTTTACAAAGTAGTAGTGGCCCATCACTATACTAGTGCGCCACTGCTATTTTTCTAGTAGTGGAGCACCATTTTTTGGTGCGCCACTGCTAATTAGTAGTGGCGCACTACTTTTGTGGTGCGCCACTGACACACTTCTTACGGCTAGGCCTTTTCCTAGTAGTGTGGGGTCGCCTTGACGAACCCCTTTAGAACTCTGAAAATAGGGCCCCATCTCGTCATTTATTTTCACGCATACCGTCCCCTCGAAAAGGCATTGCTTAACCCATGAACACCACAAGTCAACTAAACCTCTGATTTTGTGACACTCTAAATACAAATTCCAATTTACCTTATCATAGGCCTTCTCGAAATCGAGCTGAAGAACAATCCCAGCTTGTTTCTTCACATGAGTATAATTAAGCAATTCATGCAAAGATAGGACCCCATTCATAATGTTCCTCTTTTTAATAAAGGCATTTTGCTGAATGCTAAAGAGCTTATCAGAGTAAGGTTCTAACCGCAACGTCAAAGTTTTGGTGACCAACTTATAAATGCATCTTAGTAAGCAAATGGGACGATACTGATAGATTTTATCGGCACCCGCCAACTTAGGAAGCAAAGTTATGACCCCATAGTTTAACCTTTTGATATCCAAGTTTCCATTATGAAAGCAATGAAACATGTACATTATCTCAGGGTTTACTAATTGCCAACAACATTGAAAAAATTCAATGGGGATGTTATCCGGGCCAGGGGCGCGATTCTCCTTCATAGAAAATAGAGCATTTTCTATTTCCTCAACCGTGAACGGTCTAGTCAAATCAGCATTATCAATGTCATCCAGGGTCTCATGATCAGACCAAATGGAAGGATCTAGATGTAACAAGTTACCAGGAGCAGGTCCAAAAAGGTTTTTATAAAAGTCTGTGGCATGTTTCAGCAGGTTTTCCGTCCCTTCTATATTCACCTCACCATGTTTGAGGAAGTGAATAGTATTCTTCCTTTTACTCCCATCAGCTACCTTATGGAAATAGGCAGAATTTTGGTTCCCTTTTAAAAGCCACCTCTAATTCGACCTTTGCAACCAGTAAAGTTCCTCGTCGGCATAAATCTTTTGAAGCTCAACTAGGATATTAGTCTTTCTAATACACTCGTCAGGAGAAAGCATAGCCTCTTCTTCCATTTTTTCAAGCAAGGTTAAATCCTCCTTGAGTTCTTAATTTTCTTACGGATATGGCCAAATAAGCTTGAACCCCATCCTTTAAAAAGTTTTTTGAATCGCTTTAACTTGATATTAATAATATCAATAGGACCATGACTATTCACCGGTTTCCTCCAAAAAAATTCCACCTCTGCTAAAATATCTTTATTCTTAAGCCAAGAAACGTCAAAACGAAACTCTCTTTTTTTCCAAGAATTACCATTCAAGTCGCCAGACATGAGGAGTAAGGGGCTATGGTAACTAGAGGAAACACATTCTCCCACTCAGGGGACATAAGGATCCTATCAAGTTTCTCCAAAGTTGGGTTATTCTGATTATTAGACCACGTATATGCACCACTTGACATATGAATTCCTCTCAACCCAAGCATATGAATTATAGAATTAAAAACATCAGAAAAATGAGATAAGGAAGATTTCTTATTCTTCTCCCCAGAATGTCTAAGAATATTAAAATCTCCACCAATGATATAAGGACAATCGATCGTATGACAAAAGGATGACATTTCGGCCGGGAACTCATTCTTTCTATCATCATGAGCCGGACCATAAATGGTTAGCAAGGACCATTTTCATTTTTTTTTATTATCCCAAAGGTCCAACCTCAAAATAAAATCACCAATCTTGTGTCCAAGGACACCAAAGGAATCTTGCTTTACACCACAAAGGATCCCACCAGATATGCCAACGGAAGGGAGCCATTTCCAGAAGAAACAACCACTAGGATCAATTTTTCTAAAGAACTTATCATTATACGTCCGCTTCATTGTGTCTTGAAGACAAATGAAATCCAACCCATGATTTCTAATAAGATCTGTGAGACAAGCCGACATGCCTTTTTCCCACACTTCTACAATTCCAAACGGCTCCTATCATTTAAATCTGGATGGAGTGTATTTTTGTCTGATAGCTCTACCAGGAATATGGGTAGAGGTATGATACGTCTCCGACGTATCGATAATTTCTTATGTTCCATGCCACATTATTGATGATATCTACATATTTTATACACATTATATGTCGTATTTATGCATTTTCCGGCACTAACCTATTAACAAGATGCCGAAGAGCCGATTGCTTGTTTTACGCTGTTTTTGGTTTCAGAAATCCTAGTAAAGAAATATTCTCGGAATTGGACGAAATCAACGCCCAGGGTCCTATTTTGCCACGAAGCTTCCAGAAGACCGAGGGAGAGTCGAAGTGGGGCCACGAGGTGGCGACACACCAGGGCGGCGCGGCCCAGGCCCTGGCTGCGCCGGCCTGTGGTGTGGGCCCCTCGTGCCGCCTCTTTACCTGCCCTTCCGCGTACTTAAAGCCTCCGTCGCGAAACCCCCAGGACCGAGAGCCACGATACGGAAAACCTTACTGAGACGCCGCCGCCGCCAATCCCATCTCGGGGGATTCTGGAGATCACCTCCGGCACCCTGCCGGAGAGGGGATTCATCTCCCGGAGGACTCTTCATCGCCATGATCGCCTCCGGAGTGATGAGTGAGTAGTTCACCCCTGGACTATGGGTCCATAGCAGTAGCTAGATGGTTGTCTTCTCCTCATTGTGCTTCATTGTTGGATCTTGTGAGCTGCCTAACATGATCAAGATCATCTATCTGTAATTCTATATGTTGTGTTTGTCGGGATCCGATGGATAGAGAATACTATGTTATGTTAATTATCAAGTTATTACCTATGTGTTGTTTATGATCTTGCATGCTCTCCGTTATTAGTAGAGGCTCTGGCCAAGTTTTTGCTCTTAACTCCAAGAGGGAGTATTTATGCTCGATAGTGGGTTCATGCCTCCATTAAATCTGGGACAGTGACAGAAAGTTCTAAGATTGTGGATGTGCTGTTGCCACTAGGGATAAAACATTGATGCTATGTCTAAGGATGTAGTTATTGATTACATTACGCACCATACTTAATGCAATTGTCTGTTGTTTTGCAACTTAATACTGGAAGGGGTTCGGATGATAACCTCGAAGGTGGACTTTTTAGGCATAGATGCATGCTGGATAGCGGTCTATGTACTTTGTCGTAATGCCCAATTAAATCTCACTATATTTATCATGTCATGTATGTGCATTGTTATGCCCTCTCTATTTGTCAATTGCCCGACTGTAATTTGTTCACCCAACATGCTTTTATCTTATGGGAGAGACACCTCTAGTGAACTGTGGACCCCGGTCCTATTCTTTACATCGCATACAATCTCATCGCAATACTTGTTTTATCGTTTTCTCGCAAACAATCATCTTCCACAAAATACGGTTAATCCTTTGTTACAAAGCAAGCCGGTGAGATTGACAACCTCACTCGTTTCGTTGGGGCAAAGTACTTTGGTTGTGTTGTGCAGGTTCCACGTTGGCGCCGGAATCCCCGATGTTGCGCCGCATTACATTCCGCCACCATCAACCTTCAACGTGCTTCTTGGCTCCTCCTGGTTCGATAAACCTTGGTTTCTTTCTGAGGGAAAACTTGCTACTGTCTGCATCACACCTTCCTCTTGGGGTTCCCAACGGACGTGTGTCAACTGCACGCATCAAGGTATCAGACTTTTTTTGACTTCTAGTAATAGGTCTATTCACCACTATATTATTCCTGCTATTATTTTTCTCACCCTTCCTAGATTCCACAAAAATGAAATCATCCATGTTATCATTCTCATTCTCATAATCAGATGTCCATTCCATAGATAGGGGGATTTTACTGCCATCCACATTTTCAATAACCAAAGATTGCATTTTTTATTATTTTTATCATCTAAATTTCCTCTAGCAATCTCCATTTCCCTAATCAAGTTAACAGACTCAAAGTCATCACTACCCATTTTAGCTGCCCTATTCATGATATCCAAATCAGATAGAACAGAGAAAGAGTTAGGAGATTCAGGGGGTTTGTCACCTTGCAAATTGCGCTTCTTGTAGACATTGGTCGCCCGCACCAGAACCTCGACGTTGGCTGTCTCCAGGTTTCGCTTGCTAAACCTCCCAACTGGCTCCACCATTTCAGCGCTATCAAGACCTCCTTCACTTTTTTCTTCCTCGCCATGTGAATCTGTCACCTCATTCACAGGGGAGTCCCCAGGGGATTGAACAAAGTATGTTGCTGAATAAGGAAGTGGCGAATTCTGTTGGCATTCCACCTCCACCACATTAGGAAGATTCGGCCAAATCTCTTTGCTTAGAGATTGACAGTAAGGGAACAGTATTGTTGGAATCATTTTTGGGTGGACATCAGATAAATATATTTCTTTGGTAGTAATAGGCGTCCCAGGAGCCATGGCACATCCTCCCATCCATTTTGAACCACCATTATGCACCACCATAGCTTTCCATGATAGCTCTCACTACTCACTGCCACATTTTCATCAACCACCACATCGCATTTGTTCCTCTCTGACACATGAAAGGAATTCATCCCATTTTGCTCTTTGCTCATCTTATCCTGCTCTTCAGTAACTTGTTTCTCAGGAAGAATTGAGTGTTCATAGGTATCAACCACATCACCCATGCTAGGTATTACATTTATCTCCGTAGCATGAGCAGCAGTATCTCCCATAGGGTTCATCACATTGGACACAATCTCAGCCATTTTATCTCGGATAATTTCCTCAATCAGCAAGTCACCCTCCCCCTCATTTTCATTTTCTGATTCATGTTGTGAGACCGCTTCTAGTGTAGAAACATACGTTTTTCCATAAGATGTCGAACCAGATCTCTGCTGACCACCAGTTTATTCCTCAGAAGATTCATAATTAGTTGTGTTCTCAGTTCTAGCTCTCTTTGGGGAAGGAGCACCCGAGTTAGAATCCACAGGAATCATACTGTTATTTCTAGGTTGCCCTCCCACCACAACTTTATCCACTTCATAGTAAAACCAGTAGAAATTGTCCCCTAGACAACCTTCAGCCCTATCAGGGATCTTTGAAATATCTCTACACCCAATAAGGATCCTAACATATTCGGGGCGATGTAAAGTGGACTTGTCAATGTCTAAAGTAACACCAACTAGCGAACCAGCATAAGCAACATGAGCTTCATTTCTTTTCTCAGGAGGAATATTTCTCACACGAACCCAAGCTTTTTTGTAATTTTGAGCTTGCACCGACATCGTTAGACCAAGGAGATAGTTTCAGAATAGCATTTTTAGTCGTCATCTTTAATTCATTCCCCCAGCAACAAGCACTTCCACTTCTTTTTGACTAGGAAATCTTATGGAGAATTGCATATGGCTAAGAGGCCTCGCAGTACATCTCCACCCAGGACCAAAGAAGCCACCCTCATTGAATTCCTTCTCAATATCTCTGGCTAAAACATTGCCCTCTTTCACTGTTAAATCACAGTACTTGCTTTCTCTTTCACTTGTTGAGGCGAGCTACTATCAGGAAAATAGAAGAACCCTTGCCCAGGAGACTGAAATCCGCACATACATGCCACACATTGCCAAGGAAGGAGAACTTGACAGATACTTGACATATGCCCAAGTTTACCACAGCAAGCACAACGGATGGTCGGACAGTAAGCAGGAAGGTGTCCAACAACATTGCAATTTGCACAGGGAGTAGGATAATCCTGCCCTTCACTCCTTACAGGTCTATTAGGAGGTACCTGACGATTTGCAGCTTGATTACCACACCCACCTTGAACAGCAGCATCACGATGCTCATCAGATGCTCGCTGGCCACCACCAACGGAGGAGGAGTTCTGACCAGACCCCTCCTGGAAGTCGCGCTGCCAGACGAGATTCCGACCACCACCGAATCGACCTCCGCCAGGGCCTCCATTAGGAACCCCACGCCCGCCTCCACCAGGGCCAACTCCTCGCCCCATCCCCCCCCCGCCCCCAGCTCCTCCACGCCCTCCGCCACGATCTCCTATCGCCGGCGAATGAGCCCGAGCCGGATGTGGTACGGGACGAGAGGTAGCCGCCACCTGCGCGAAGGAGCGGCGATCTCCGGCAACTTTCCCCGGCCACCAGTCAAAGGACTCACGGTAGGGAGGAGGTGAAACCCTAGAAATCCCCCAGCAGTGGCTAAACAACGATCCCAAATCAGAGTTGGTGGCTAAAGATTGTGAAGAATATGCCACGGATATTCCTTCTCCGTCTGTCCCCGTGGCTGATTCTGTTACCGTCGAAGCTCTTGACGGCACACCAATGGAGATGGGGAGACGTTACCCATGGCCACAGACGGCGGTTTTGTCAAAGGCACCCGATGCGATCCGACCTGAAAATCCATGGCACAGGGAGAGCCACGTGGTACCCCCGAAGGAGAATTGCCTCTGTCATGTTTGAAGAGAGATTCCGGCGGCAAGGGCCTCGCCGGAATACGCGCATCATGGCGGAGGAAAGCCACAGCCCCGCCTAGCTCGATCACCTCGTTCACCCGCAGCAGCCGCGAGTCCTTGATCCTTTCCTTGTCGTCGAGAAGAAGGATACGCCTCGCCGCATGGTGCACCATGAGGACTCCGTCGAGGAAGGGGGAACTCCGGCGATCACCGGGAACGGGAAGGGAAGCGTAGGTGACACGCCAACTGGAGACGCGAGAGGAGGACGCCATCCGATATTTTCTTCTATACTTGTTTTCTAGTGTTATTTCGCCATATAAGGTTGTCCCTGTGACCCCCGTTTTCTGTAATGCTTTTCATTCTTGAGATCGAACCTCTTCTAAAAATTCTTGGCCTGGCTACTCTGCACGAGGTGCTCTCTCCCATTCGCTCGTGTGTTGGCTCGTTTGCGCACCTCTCTCTATGTAGATGATTTTACGATCTTTCTTAACCCAGTGCCTAAAGAAATCCATGTTATGCATCGCATACTTACCCCTTTTGGAAAGGCCTCAGGAGTCAGGACTGGTCACAAATCTTGGCAAAACCATAATTTACCTAGCTGATGTGATAATATTGACCTTCCGCGTGGCTCATCTTTGCACCTTTCCATGTCGTTATCTTAGTCTTCACATGCAAGTTCCGAAAGCTATCCAAACATTATATCAGCTGCTCTCTAACTTTGCAGATCATTGCAATGTTAAAAAATATGTACAATGTTACCTATAACCAAATATCGTGGTAAGTGTCTGCTGCTAATTTGATAATCATGGAAACATAATATTGTAACTAGGGCGAAGAAAAAAATCATCGAAACATAACAACACGTGATCTAGCTTTGAAGCCCTCATCTAGACAAATTCATCAATTTAAACGGATTGCTAATAAAATTAATGATTTAGGATATAAAATATTTTGAATTTTTGAATATTGCAATTAATATGTTGATGCCATCATGAGGTGTAGATTTATGCATGCATGCATATGCTCCCTCTGATAAGGAAATGGCACACACAACTTGCCACCGCATGGGAGAGAGTGGGTGTTGGCGCCTCCAAATATATTTCCCTCGAGTGTCATTTACCTCTCCCCTTTCTCTCTCCACCCCTCCTCTTCTTGAGAGTCGTCTATGTCGTCCCAACTCCTTTCCCATCTCCTCCAGCGGCCTCACCTGCCGGAGTGGGTGGGGAGGGGGAGGCCGGCGTCCTTGTGTAGATAGGGTTAGTGGTAGGTGTAGTTGTAGGCGTCACCCCTGCGGAGAATGGCGTTATGCCATGGAGGTTCCCCTCGTCGGTGCCATGGCGCGGTGCTGCGAGGTCGGCGGATCTGCTCGCCGGTGAGTCACCATGGTGGTGGCTGCAAGTGGGAGGCAGATCTCAAGAACCCTTCTTCAATAAGCGTGTTGGAGCTCCTACTGTTGCATATCTCGCTAGATCTGGCCGCCTCGGTGGCGGAAGGAATGGTGAGGCCTCAAGATTGCTTGGCGGAGTTCATCAGTGACGGCAAACTCGAGCCACCTCTACCTTCGGCTGAAAGGAAGGCCAGTCCATGCACTAGCGCTTCATGCACCTGGGTATCTTCATCCTCCTGGACAGCGTGCCATTTGGGAGGAGCGCTTCCTCGACTTCGGTACGGCACCTCACATCCACATACAAATACAACAGAACTAAAGACAAGTCACACGATTATTTGGAAGTTGTGCTTAAATAAAAATAACACGGCGTCAGATTTAATTATTAACAGGGGTCTATTTTGCTCGGTAAACAGAATACAAGAAGCAATCATCGTTGCTAGTAGTAGTAGTAGTAGTAGTAGTAGTAGTAGTAGTAGTAGTAAAGATGATATCATTTACTATTTTTTATATCTACATCATACTAGTTCATAACATGCTGAGATGATCACCATATTACATCGGTAATAGCTAGTAACTACAAGTTCACTAGACAAGCTGCGTGCACTACCAAGATCGAAAAAAGAAAGTTCACTAGACAAGCTGGCGTGCACTACCAAGATCGAAAAAAGAAAGTTCAATAGACAAGCTGCGTGCACTAGCTACCAACTATAGCCTGAGGTCCTGCATCCCAAGATCAACCATAGCGACGCCGGCATCTAGACGCGCGAGCACGTGTTCATCCTCAAGCAGCTCCGGTGTGAAGAGCTTCTTCCAGCCCGCACACCACGCGAGGGCTTCCTCCAGCGGTGGCCTCGCGGTGCATTGCAGCCAGTGGCGCATCGCGCTTTCCCATTTCTCGAAAAACCGCTCTTCCTCTAGGATCGACACCATGTCCTGCGCGCTCACGAGGGGCGCCCAGAACATCGCAATCCGGAAGGAGGGGTCGATCTGCTTCGGCGGCGTGATCCTCAGCTCCCGCACAAGCAATGCTAGCCTGGGCACGACGTGGCGCCGGGCGAACCTGTTCCATTGTACGGGATCCAGGTAGTCCTTCCATGGAGAGACGGCGTCGTAGAGGTGGGTGATTATCTTGCTCTCCACGGTGTCGTAGAGGCTTTCCGGCAGGTGGCCGATGAGCGGGATCCATGGGCGTAGCCAGTTGTGGCAGCCCGGGTCCCACGACGGCTCCCACTCTCGCGCGCCCGCCGCCACTGTCGGCATGATCACCTCCTCGACGATGTACCGCGTGACGGAGGACGGCAGCGTGGCTTTCCACTTGCCTAGCTTGCGCTTCTCCCCGCGCTTCCCCTGGAACACCTTCCGGGACTTGACGATCGCGGCCAGCGATGATACCTTGCCCCCGCGCGCCAAGGCCCGAGCCCTCCTTGTAGCCCCACCTCCGCATCATCCTCGCCACCGCATCTGTGGTGCACGCTAGGCTTCCTGGCAGGTTCGATGGATATGATGTGTGGGTTTGGTTCATGCTCGGCTCTAACACCGCCATGCCAGCCAGTGGACGGTGGCTAGTGTTGGCGCTTTCCGGCGAGGTTCCGCTGTATACAAGCTAACAAGATCGTTTGGTCTAATCAGCGGGGCCGCGGGGTAGATGTCTATATATATATATATTCAACCTAGCTCGTTACCACTTACCAAGTAGGATTAGAAGCACAGGCCGTGCTTAATTACAACAGCGAGCAAACACTGTCCCTGCAGAAATCGGACGGTTAGGTAATTCAAACCCCAAAAAGAAACGGAAAATTCTAATTTCGCTAGACGCTAAAACCGATCGGTCGCGACTTCGTGTTTTATGCGGGAAAAAAGAGATCAGAATTCAGAAGTCATCCTCGTTTTCAGTCTGAACTCTGAACAAAGCCACGGCCCTCGCAACCGTTGGATCGGGACGGTCGAATTAGTCAGTCCTCTCACTCCCCCTCCGGTTTCAAATGTCCAAATCCTGTGATTGCTCGATCCCGCCACAGTCACCTCCCCCCTTCTCAAGGCTGGAGGTCTTAACCTCTTTTTAGAAAAATCATTGATTTATACTTCAATTTTTTGCTTATATTCTAAAACAAATACCCAGTAACCCATTAAACATATCATAGGAAAATAATTATACACGCAAAAATTATGATTTTTTGTAGATGATTTCATAGGGTGCAATGTGCATATTTTTTTTAGCATCCCATACATAAGTTCTATGTAACAAATAATCAAACGACAAGAATTTCATAAACTGTCTATCCAAGAGTATTTGTCCCAACTTTTGGATGAGAAATTAATGTTCAAAATGAGGTTTGTTATACCCTATAAAGAATCATCAAACAAATTGGGATTTTTCTATGGATAACTATTTTTATGATTTGTTTAGTGTGTCGCAAGTATTTGATCTGTAAACTATATATATACCAAGTTTTTCAGTAACCATATATACTTCATATAAAACCCCTCGGTTACATCCTAGTGTGCGACCACAAAAAAATCATATTTTTTTGGACGAATAATCATATTTATATTTTCAAAGGTTCTAATTTTTTTTTACTATAATTGAAGCATTTAATACTTGATTACATGACCAATGGTGGTAGAAACAACAATAAATTAGATGAACAACCGTGAAAACTACAAAAACCGATCGAAGTGGTGGTTTGTGCAACATGTGAAGTAAGACATGGTAAAACTGCAATTGATACTCTCAAAACAAGAAATATATAGTAGGGAAAATCTATTTATTTATTTTGAATAGGGAAGGGTCCAGAATCACCCGATAGCTCCATTCATTGAAGCAGTGGGCATACAATTACAAAGACGACCCTACAGAAAAAGTACGTTACAACCCGATCCTCATTATTCGCAACAAGGATCCTAGAGCGAAAAAGGAAAAAAAAAAAAAAGGCGATCCGGCCCTTCGTCTCCACTACAGATCTGGGACATCTAGGAACGGCCAACTTACTCCAAGTGGTGTAGTCCCCTGCGGCTAGGCGGGTAGTCCATTGCTAGTGGTAAATTAACCCTTGCAATATTGATTCATATGACTTCTCCAATAGCTTCACCGGTTTAACTGCTCATCATTACCCAAATTGGGATTCACTAGAAGTTAAACTGGTCTACATTCTTCTTCACATCAAACTCAACAATAACTACAAGATCATGGCTTTGACCAAAAGATCAGGGCTCCTGATACACAATGCCTGACTCAAACCTGTAGCATCATTATAGGAAGATGTTACCCCCATCTCCTTGCAAATCAGACCTTTGATCACCCAATTCTTTGTAGTGAGTTTGCCAATTATTCTAGGTAGACTACTTGCCAAGCAAACACCTTCGCCCACTGCTTGCCAAGCACCACTGCTTACTTACTTTACGTTACAAGAGTGTTCATCCAGATTACAACAACAACAGCAACAACACTCAAAACGCACAAAAGAATAAACTTGGAGCACAGAGTGAACTAGGCATCGAAAGTGAACCGGGACACTCGGAAGTTCCAAACATAAAGCAATAACCTTCTAAGGAGAACTACGTCGATGAAGATGAGCAACACGCTGGATGCCAGAGCATTGTCATCCCGTCTTCGGTCTCTGTCACTGGAGGGAACCTGACTAACAAGGGACATCGTTGGCAGCAGGCCAGAGCTCTCCTGGAGCCCGAGTCAGCGCACCAACAAATGTTGCATCACGCCAAGACATGTACACCACCATCGCAAACATCGCCTCCCAGAAGCTTCACCGCCAGCACCAACACCACTGCCAACTGAGAGACATATCATGGGTGAGATCTAAGATGGCGCCTTTGGGAAGGAAGCGACACCAAAAGTTTCCTCGCCACCCGATCCGAACGGATTTAGGGTCTTTACCCGAAGCGACATGACGGATAAGGAGGAAGTCGCGGCTGCATCTTCAAGGCAAGAAGAAAATGGCGCCCACGGGCACTCGTCACTCCCAAGTCATCACGCTGCGCGCATGACCATAAACACCGGGCAGCATCCGAGCCGCGACACCTGCCGGAGCGCCGCAGCTCCCACCGACCAGGGCCGCCGCCCTTTAGAGAGCCCACCCTCGGCTATGGTGGAAGAGGACACGCTGCTTGCACGAGGCTGGCCACCCCAACCACCGCATCCGAGCAGAGCTCCATGGCCACCTGCACCACTACTCATCGGTAAAATCAAGCCGGAAAATACAGGCCAGGGACAGAAGTTGGAGTCGCCCAGCGATGGCCAGAGCGGTTACCTTCTCCTCTCTGCATTCATCGTCATAGGTAGCAATGATGTACTACTGTATATATTCGTATGGGGAGCGAGGTCACAACCGCCTCCCGCCTCCCGGAAGAAGCAATCAAGCAGCCAGCCTCCCCCTACCTCTCGCCTCTGGTTCAATTCCTTCGCTGCCAAGAAAGACCAAACCCCGGCAACATCCCGCCTCCGCAACAAATCCCCGCCGGCCTCGCCTCCGGCTCCGGCTCCGCCTCCCGCTCGCCGCCATGCCTCCCGAGCCCCAGCGGGACGCGGAGATGGCGGAGAAGTACGGCATCTCGCTGGAGGTCCTCCGCGAGGGGCTTCCCCACGCGCTGCAGAGCGCCCCCGACGGGCAGATAAAATTCGGCGACCCGCTCCGCGTCCGCGTCGCCACCGCCCGGCAGCTGCAAGAAGCCGTCGACCTCATTCTCGAAACCGCAGCCTCCTTCGGCGACACTCCTCCTCGGCCTCCTTCCGCCACGGACTGCTACGTCGTCCCCTACTCGCCGCCCAGGGAAGCCCCGGCGCTCCGCCAGCTCCTGGCCGGCGCGCCTTACGTCACCGTGCGGAACATGGGCGTTCTGGAGGCCAAGGAGGAGGCCCTGGCTCAGATAACCCGGAGGATCGCGGCCGTGGAGGAGCTCATCGGCATGCTCCGGAACCTCGCCGCTCGGCTCTTGCTTCGGCACCAGAACCCCGCCGCCAATGCCAAGCGTCTCTTCGCCCTCAAGATACGCTACGTTCTCTGCAAAATTAGATCCGGTAAGCACACGCATTCCTCGTAATTCAGTCCATGTGGATCGATTGCCTATCATATGCCTGTACTCTAATTGGCTAGTTGTAAACAGAGCACCACAGAGATTTGTTTTCTTGATCCGATGCAAGTTTGTGGCAAATGTGGCATAGTCTTTTTCAAGGATAATGGATAAATTCACTTTCATCTACAGCATGTTTTACACCTTGCAACGCATGCCATGCCTTCCACATTTTTAGCCACCGGGCATATCACTGAATTGGGCCAAGGACTCTCTGGCTCTAGTCGAGGCCGTAGATGCTGCAAGCTGGTTCTGTTACACCACTTACAACCCCAGCATTCGACAATCGCATGATAACAACTCTCTGGCTCTAGGCGTAGATGCTGCAAACATTTTCCAGTTACACCACTTATTTCTTTTGGTAGGCACAAAACCTGTTCCATGCAAATACCTCTGGGGAACGTTTGCTTTCCATATCAAATTCCAAACCAAACCGTCCTACTTTCATTTTCTGAGTCTCCCTTTACCCTTACTCATACCTTCATATAGAGCTGGTTTGCAAGCACTCGTTACAGTGAAATAGGCTGAATTTTCAAAATGCCAGGCTATGAAATCCTCTTGGGCTTGTCTAGCCAAGAGAGTCTTATTTAGCATTCCCACATCTCTAAAACCTAGGCCGCCAAGCGTTTAAGGGTTTTACCATGTTCTGATCATCTTCATGTAATCATCACAAAACCCTGCTGACGTTTTGACAGTCCTGTCACATGAGTAGATAGACTGTGCTACTGAAACCTGTTGCCTTCATCCTCCCTTCTGTACTTGGCAGCCCTGAGTGCTTTTCCTTGAATGATGTTGTACTTCCAGGATGCCTTTTATGTCCAGACATTACTCTCTGAACAAATTGTATTGCGTCTAGTTGGTGTTAATTAACCCTCAGCACGCCTCAACATGTAGGTGACATCGACACAGCTAAGGGCTTGCTCGCTGGTGTGCCTGGGATCGAAGGTAATGCTGCTGAATTTGGACAGGAAAGGATACTGGAAGTCGCCGGTGATCTCTCTGAGTTATATCTTGAGGATCTCGATGTAGTGGAAGAGGATGAAGTGTCTGATGAGATATGCAGACTGATCCTTGCTGAGGTCTCTTCGTCGCATTGGCGTGATAAGATGCAGCTGATTGATGACGACCCTCGTCTTCTAGAGTTCATTGAAGATACTATTGCGGAGCTTCAAGGGAGGGTGACTCTCTACGAGGAAATAACCACAGAGCCATCACTGATAGGAGCTTCACATGTTGATTTTGATGAGCTCTGAAGGTCTTGACTGAGAAGTGGAAAGACGGATAGCTGCTTCATGCAGATTTTGGGAGAGGTGTGCGCGCAGGTGTTGTCTGAGTAGGGAAAGGGTGATTCGCAGGAGGTGTTGTTGTCATGCTTGATACGTCTCAAGTTACATCCGGAAAAAGCTGGAAAAACACTGCTAGTTTGGTATGGTATCTTTGACAATCTACCCCTGTAACTCTAGAGTGGTGTGGTCAGCAATCTTCTTCGGCTTGATTTACCATGATCTGTTTCTCTGTTACAAAGACATCTGAGTAAGCAGTTGTGGGTTCATTCAGGTAACCAAAGTAGCTTCAGATTGACAGAGATGAAATATATTCCTTAAAAGTTAGGGTACAGTATCACTTTCTTCATTCAGGTAACTGAGGTAACTCTTGAATGAATGGGAACAAACCAGCCATATGTACGTCAACTGCCACGCGCAGTTACTTGCTATGCTACACTGATTGTTGTTGCTAGTAGTGTCTTTCTTTAGCATGCAATTAGTGTTACCACTTGTATTTATTACTGCGAGAAACGAATTGAGGTTATCTGTTGAGACGCAAAACACGAGAGATTAGGACAATTTCTTGCTGTGATGTTGATAATTTGCTTGGACGGCTTGCTCCATGTCCCGAGCATGTTCCATTGCATCATATAGACTGGCCGGTTTCAAGGGCTTAATGTAGTGTTTGATTTCTGGTCTCAAACCATTGATGTAACACTTAACATAATATGCATCTTTGACCTCCGGGTTTTCCTTTCTGTATTTGGACATCTTTTCCTCAAAACGATCTGTGTACTCAGACACAACCTTACCAACTGCCTTGTTTCAGGCATATTCGTAGCAGCTATTGGGACACAACCATTTTAATGCCATGAATCTCAGGCCCTGTACTCAGTTTCCTGCTTTTTTAAAGAACAATCTGCTAATCAAAGACAATGTTTACAGGTATAGTTTCAGAGTAAGGAATACTAAGCCACAGGTGGCGTCTTACTAGCTCCATGCGAAATCATATACCCAGTGGTGTAAATTAGTTGAGCAATTTGTTCAAGGTGGAAGCGTGGGAATAAGAGTCAATGATGACATTGGCCATTATTTTCAAACTAAAAATGGTTTAAGACAAGGTGATCCGTTATCGCTAATGCTTTTCAACATTGTTGCAGATATGCTCGCCGTCTAGCTAGGGCTAAAGAAGATGGTCATATAGGTGATCTCATACCTCATTTGATTGAGGGAGGGGTATCAATTCTGCAACATGCTAATGGCACAATTTTGTTCATGGAGCATGATTTAGAATAAGCAGTTAATATGAAGTTAATATGAAGCGGTTAATATGAAGTTAATATGAAGCTTATCTGGTCTTTCTTCGAACAATTGTCTGGTCTAAAGATTAGTTTTCACAAAAATAAAATTTTCTGTTTTGGGAAGGCCAGGGAAGGGAAGCAACAGTATAAACAACTCTTTCATTGTGAGGCTGGTTCTCTCCCTTTCCGTTATTTGGTTATTCCTATTCACTATCGAAAACTAAAGATTTCTGAATGGTATCCAGTTGAAAGTCAGTTTGAAGGAAACTTTGCTGCTAGGCGAGCAAGATGTTATCATATGGAGACCGTCGTGTACTCGTTAATTCAATGTTCGCTGGTCTACCAGTGTTCATGTTATCTTTCTTACAAATACCTAAAGGGGTACGAAAGCGTCTTGACTTTTACAGATCTCGGTTTTTCTAGCAAAGTGAAGATAGTAAACGTAAATATCGGTTGTCTAACTGGAATATTTTTTTAGGTTCTCGATGTTAAGAACAGCTGCTTACTCAACAAATGGTTGTTCAACTTGATAAATGAACAGGGCGTGTGGCAAGAATTGCTACATAATAAATATTTGTCCAAAAATCATTATCTCAAGTCCAAAGCAAGCCGACATACTCACCGTTTTGGAAAGGCCTTATGAACGTTTTTGAGAAGATACTTGGCTAGGATTTTCAAAGTTGGTCTTTAGCGAAGGTCTTTTCAAAGTTGGTGACGGAAAACAATCCGTTTTTGGGAAGATACTTGGCTAGGATTTTCACCGTTAGCTCAGCAGTACCCTACATTATTCAACATTGTGCAACATAAGCATGTTACTGTTGCAAGTGTTTTGTCTTCTATCCCCGTAAATATGAGGTTTACGAGAAAACTGACAGGTAATAAGTGGAATTCTTGGATTCACTTATGTAGACATTTGATGTGGGTATCTTTAAATAATGATCCGGACTTCTTTATATGGAAATTAACCTCTGACGTGTTTATTGTCAAATATTTGTACGCGGATTTAATGAATGATCATACACCTTTTCTTAAAAAGTAGCTCTGGAAGTTAAAAATCCCACTAAAGATAAAAAAAACTCATGTGGTTCCTAAATATAAAATTTCTACTCACACGTGATAATTTAGCTAAAAGGAATTGAAATGAGAGTAAGAAATGTTGCTTTTGCGATTTAGAGGAGACCGTGAATCATCTTTTTATTTCCTATCCTTTCCCTAAACTGGTATGGGGAGTTGTTTATGTCACTATATTCCATTACCATCCAATATCACAAATATATTTGGGAATTTGCTAAATGGCATCAATAAGAGTAAAGCTAAAAATTTTTTTGGAGCAAACGTTAGGAGCTCTGGCTATTCATTTAGAAAGAAAGGAAAATGATCCAGTTTATGAGGAAAACCGGATCGAAAACCATACATACTTAAGTACCTCCGACATGCGGACTACTCCCAAAGTCTAAAACAACAACACAACAAGATCGAACAACTTGTCGACGACAAAAAGCTACATATTCGACAAAACGACACGAAGGTTGCATGAAGTGCATCCATCATGTAATCTCAACCGCCTTCTTCTTGGCGCCGACCTTGTTGCCCTTGGCCTTTTTCACCTTATCCACATAGCCAAGCATCGTGATGGAACGAGGCGACAAAGGGGTCTTAAACTTGTTAATGAAGGCAGCAAGGGCGTTGTCATCGAACTCAGCGTTCTCTTTCAAGATGCCCAAGACACGCGCAAGCAACTCCTGAGATGTAACATCCTTCCGCAATTGCTTCTGCGTCTCGATGCGACCACTCCGACGAGGCGTGGTGGCCACCTCCTTAGGCGCACGGGGTCGCCTAGAGGGCGGCGAAGCAAGGATAGGCGGGGGCACTGGTCGAAAAACCGATGACAAGAAAGCATTGAGCTTGACAGCAGCGGGATCCCCGGGATCAACTTGGATGTCCTCCGCAGGCACGTTTTCTGGAACAACGACACAGGCAGCAGGGATATCCTCCAAAGACTCGCCCAAGGGTGGCATGAGCGCCCGCTTTTTTGAAGCCAAGTTGGCCAAGAAATCGCAAAGCTTGGTGGAGTCGGCCACCTCAGGATCTTCAACAGAAGGCACCAAGGGAAATGCCAACACATCAACCACATCAACAGGTTCAAACGCAGACGCCTCAAGCCTCGAGTGCTCAACCGAAAGAGGGACAGAAGCTTCAACAAAAAACTCATCCAAGCCAAAACCCTCAACGTCATCGGAGATTGGGCTCTGTGGACCCACAGGGGAAGCAACCTTGTCATCAACCGCATCCGGCGGAAAAGGAGCAAGACCGGAGCCACCCTCAAGAGGCTGACGAAAGATGTCATCAACCGCATCCGGCGGAAAAGCTAAAATTTGCATTGGTGTTTCGGCTCTATGTTGATCGATCTGGAATTGTAGAAATGATATTATATTTAACATGAAAGATGCTACAAATTTTATGTAGGTTAACCATATGACTGCACATTGGATTCAGTTATGGCGTTTCCTTTTGCGGAGAACCAGGGGGAATGCATGGTTACTGGGTGATTGAGTGCAACCGCCTACTAATGGTTGCAAGATGCTTAGGCTTAGCATTACTTGCTTCTTTTTCAATGGTTGATTTTTGTATCAACCCTATCGGATCTGTGATTTGTAAATTTGCAAGATGCTTAGGCTTAGCATTATTTGCTTCTTTTTCAATGGTTGATTTTTGTATCAACCCTATCGGATCCGTGATTTGTAAATTTAGAATTTTTTATTTTTGTTAATAAATAATTGTGTGCATCTATTGATGTAGAGGCCAGGGGCATTCCCCATTTCAAAGAGAAAAAAAAAAAACTAGATTGTGTGCTAGAAATTTGAAGCTCTACCTTCATGGGCGAAACTACACTCTCAGAAATTGTAGTTCAGGATCTTATCTCAGAAACGACGATCCATATATCCCCCATATAACCATCCTTGATATCTGAAACGACTGACTTGCAATCCAAGACGATATGCATCCTGTCCAAAGCAAGATCTTCAGCAAGGGCCAATGCTATGACGATGATTTAACAAAAATAAAATACACCTTAACAAGAATACTTTACACAACTAAAGACACGAGACACTATCCCTTTCTTCTTTACTAATATGGTGATGATATAATTAAAATTAAAAACATGAGCTCGGTCCATTATCCCTTTCTTCTTCAGAGAAGAAACCTTACTCTAATGAATGGATAACGAACCACCCCATATGTACATCGACTGCCACACGCAGTTCCTGCTATGCTATAAAACCAAAATTGACTACACAGTTGAGCTCTATATACTTCAATATTGCACTCTTGCTATGTTCTAGGGCCTACAAGATCAGCTCCAGAGAAAGAAAAACAGCTTCCTGCTTGCACTTCCCAGAACAACGATCATGAGAGCACTGCATTCATGCTCCAACATCAGGTAGCATCCTTTCCAAAGGCAGGCAGGATTGGACGAATGAATCACAAACAAAACTTGAGTGATCATTCCATGGAGGAGACGGCAATAAATTGTATAGCTCGCACCAGAAATGCACGGCAGACTGCTAGTCAGAGTCCAAGTCGATTGTTAGTACAAATCTTGGTCGAACTGAACGCGCTTGCCGAGGCGGTGATAAAGGACCACCAGGTCTCTCCCCGGCTAACTTATCATCCGGAGCTGCACACGGGGAATAAAATGTTATATACGACATTGTATTCAGAAACATTCTGCAAATACAGTTTAATGATCTAACACAAATGGCAGTAAGCAAGGAGGCAGTAAAGAGATAGCAGGCACACTACAATTCTAATTTGCTAAAGGTCTAGACTGAACTGTAATGCACACAGAAATCACACACAAACAAAACAACACAAATCAGAATGAGCTAGTGGCTTCTGTCATACCATCTAAAGCTGTTATTTCATCCCCATGGTTCGTCCTTTTCCGGGACACATTATTGGCAGTACTTAGACTTCTGCCAGCGCAACTATGGTCAAGTGGTGCTTGCAACGAACCATCATGTCCATCTTCTAGTAGATTTGCTGCTGGCGTTGCTACCGAGTTAACCCCAGAGACTGGATCATGCAGAGATTGATGGTTGGCAGCGAAGTTTTGCACTTCACCTAGACCATTTGTTGACTCTATGGCAGGGTCATCTTGGGGATTTGAAGGATACCCCCAGAATGGCAGTCCCAACTCTTCAAAATCTTCAGTTAACATAAGAAACGAAGCTTCGACTGGAGCTCCATCAGGTTGTTCCTTACTTGTTCCTGAAGTTTTAGGTGGATTGGGTGGAAATGGATCTCCAGTATCATCTGCCGAGTTGCACTTCAAAGCATTAGAAGACAACACCATGACATTATCATCATCATCATCAGAATCACTCAGTACTATTATATCTTGCTCTATTGGTAATGGAGGCACATGTTCATCTACAGGAGAAGAATCAAGATCATGTACACATTGTCCTGGTTCTGAATCTTCAGTGTTCTCAAGATCAATGTTGCTTGTAGAACTGACACAGTTTCCATTTTCGAAGTTCTCTGACTGATCATTATCAGAAGGTGGCATCGAGTTAACATCCCCTCTCTTGGTAATTTCCCACTTGCCATTGTTGTTTTTCCTAATTCCCAACTTAATACGACAGCCCAGCTGTTCAGATGGAGACACTTCTTTAATCTCCTCCTTTACTATATCCGTGTTGGGCCTAGAGCTTATGCTGGTGGCCACACACAGAGTACCATCTGGTAAATGCCACCGTGCAAGATCCTTCAGTTTAGCTCCGCCCTTAACTCTCCAAGAACCATCAGGCTTGACATCAATTTCACATACATCATCTTCACAGCTTTGGATCTGTGTCACCAAAATGCAACAATATCGGCAAAATGATGCATAATGGACTAATGCAGACTTCAACAAATACATCGTTCCACTATGAACTCACCAGCGAAGCGATCCTATTGAAATACGGATCAATGATTATATTGTCCAAAGAATAGTTCTTCAGGCAAATTGGGCATTGCCACTGCAGAGAGGGAAATAAAGCTTTATTAGGCAAAGAACGGAAAAAGGGTAATTAATTAATTTTAAGAGAAATAATCAAACCTTCCGTGAACGTTGATTAAGTTCCACAAAAGCTTCCAAGTCAAAACAACCCATGTGAACACAGGATTTGAACCTACCAGCTATCTTAATCCTTGAACCAGTCATCTGTCAAGATAAATTAGCTTTCAGAAAGCCAAGTATTACAGAACCTGGCATACAAAGACATGATGGCTAACACTGTGTGAAGGAGAGCAAAATAAACTATGAGCCAGATAATATCATATTTACAATATGGGATTTTTAGGAATGCATTTTGTTAAAAATTTGTAATTAAAAAGTATGATGATTCTAGAAGGGTTCATGGATCGCAGAGAGAACAATGTCCGGCCATCAGGTGGCAATTGCAAAGTTCGGTACTCCAATGAACATGAGGTCAGGTAGCAGAATATCAGCAATATCATGCCGGATCTAATCATTCTGAGTAATGGCCAGGGTAATTACCGGGCATCGGAGATTCACAGAGACTGTGTCAGCCACAACCTCAATATCGCTATCACTGTCTGCTTTATCTGCCTCAGCTCCACCACCAACACAGCGGCGCACACGAGCAAGGGCATAATCAAACTTCTCACCATCATCTTCCTTTGGCACCAAACTCAGAACCTGTCCATATCAAACTATAAGATACGAACTGAAACCATAAAGCACGGTCCAATTTCAGGTGGTGATGGTTCACACTTCATAGGTATCAGCTTGTTTTCTGGCCTTATACCAGAGTGTGGAAAGAAAATACATTTTTAACAGCGTAATTTGATGTAAAACCAGAAATCCTGGCCAGAAAGCAAGCTGATACTGGAACATTCTTCAACATACATTATTAGTTTTATACTTTTGTACCATCTTTGATCACATAGATGATCGCCTGAGGACTTACAATGGAGTTCACTTGGGGAGACAATCTAGACAACAGTACGAGCTTCATAATTGGCACGCGATGGTGATCAATTCCGACTGCACCCAGGCAGAAACAAGCACCACATTTTCACCCCGTGGTTGCCTCTTCCTCTCCTTTTTTCTCTCTTTTACTTATCCCCAACCAACAATACATTCCTTCATTTACGAGCACCGCAAATGAAGGCTATGGCTTGCCACTCCCGCCCAAACCGAGTGCTGGCCCTCCGTCAGAATTTCGTGTTCATTGAGTTGAAAGCTTTAGTTTTCGAAGTTGTAAGTTAATGTTCATTTGAGTTGAAAGTTTGCGCTTTGATAGTTGAAAGCCATAAATCACCTAGTCAAAACTTGATTTTTTTGTCTTTTCTAGTGCCAGCACAGCAGGCGGAAGGGGATCGAGGATGGAACGATAGTGATGGAGGAAAGGTACAGATGTTTTAGTCACGTGGGTTCAGATCCGTGTTATACCAGGGGGAGAGCCCAGTAAGAATCGATCATACTGTGCACGAAAGATCACCAAATAGAGGCTTTGTGAGTAGATTGAGTTCTCCCTGGTTGACTCAATATACAAAGAAAAACAGTTACCTCTTGCAGAGATTTCCTCTTGGCGATTCGGACACCCAAAGAAAACATGCGGGAGTCACTTCTAGATAGAACAATTTTGTTCGGTCCTTCTTTGCAATATTCAGTTAACTGGGAAGAGAGAAAAAATGAGTAGATCAACAAACAACTAAACAGGAATTGTAACTTACTAGTAACATAATAATTAGTGAGGCAAATCATTCTGAAGCTATAACGTAAGAGAGCAAGCTCCATGGCAACATGATACTTACTACTGGACCATCATCTCTACCATTGGCACCTAACTGCTGTGTAACTTGCCGGTTGACAACCCTGACATGAACACCTGAAGGGAAGAAAAAGAACTGCCAACATGAATAGCTCAAATCTATGATGATTTCACATGGCTATCTGGCACAGCAAATTTCATGTAACAAATGCCAGATTAAATCTATAGCTAGAAGAATGCATGATACTAAATTCCTTAATTGCCAATATGAGAGCATGCACAAGCGTAAGAAGCCATAAATGCATAAAGACGTGTAATTAGGCAAGTGAGTGCAACATATCATTCCCTTTTAATACAAAATTATACTGTAGGGGCTTCCCCTATGGTTTTACTGTCACAAAAAAAAATGGTATTCAGTGCAGCGACCGATCACAAGCTATGTCAGACTACCACCACATATAAAGCTTGAAAACGTAAAATACCATGCAAAACTTACTCAAAACATCCTAACAGGGGAAAATTGGTTTGGCAAGCGAATATGAAGCCAAGCCGTTCAATCAGGCACATGGAAGGACATAATGTCAATGTGTGCAACAAAATATAATACACTAATAATAAAGATAATATATAAAGATGCATCTTCCATGGATTAAATCACATGACTGATAAGAAACAAAACCAGCAGTAAACCAATACAGTGAATTTTAAGGAGTGTCCTTTGAACTGAATAAACATTTTTTTATAGAACTATATCAGAGAATATTATCTAGTAGGCCAATTCATGTTACCATTAACTTGCACATCAGAGTGTAAAGGCCAGTGGATCCTAAAAGGAACTCGGTCATCGAGAAGGATACACCAAACCTGCAAGAACATAAATGGTACAAAGAAACCCAATGTCAAAATGTATACACAGTAGGCCAATATTCTCTGATATGGCATCAGATGATTAGAAACTGCATTCTCAGAAGTTACAGATAAGTCTTTGAAATTGCAATTTGACAATTCATAATAATGTATGGCAAAAGAAATGGTTAGCGGAAGATGACCCTGGACAAACCTATTAACTGAACAAAATGAAGAAGCAAACGTAATTAACCTGAATGTCATATTCTGCTTTCTGTAGCATTTCCCAGTGTGCCCTTGATAATGGAAAGGTTTTCTCAAGATGCTGTACAGTATATGACCTGGAAATAAGCATGAATCACACACCAAAATTATGCAAATCGCCAAGGTTCGGGAAAGCGGAAAAAAGCGTCGCTTATGCGCGCTGAAGCACATTGCGGAGACCTTCTGCATCGATTGCATAAGTGCTTAAGCAGAGAAAAGCGGAACAAAGAGGAAAAAAGCGCCGCTTATGCACGCTGAAGCGCTAAGTGAATGGCCACCGCACCAATTACGCTTAACGCTTTTTTGAACCTTGCAAATCGCATAAGTATCATGGTTCTATTCTAAATAGTAATTCAACAATAACCAAGTGAACTTTGGTACTCCCTCCGTTTCATATTAGTTGTCGCTGATTTAGAACAAAATTGTACTAAAGTAGCAACAACTAATATGGAACGGAGGGAGTAATATCTAATGCATTACTCACCCATCAGATGCTATTTTAGACGGAACTATTGCTGTTGGGAGTAATGGATGATTAATTGTGACCCAGAAGCTGCGAGTTAAAGAAGGAAAGTATGTTAAAACAATTGGTAGTCTAATATTTATACAGGAGCATAATGGAACGGATTAAGTAAACTCATCCATAAAATGTAGAAAGGTAAGCAGACAGAACAAGGATGAGTTTCCTATCACATGAAAGTTTCAAAGAACTTACGGATCAGCCCTATTAATTCGACAGATGTCACAATAGAAGCTAGAAGGTAATTCTGGAGGGACATTGTCTGCAGATTTCTCGGATATGATAGCACAACCAACATGTTGCCACACATTGCATTGTGGATCATCACACTGAAAAGGACCAAGAAAATTTCCAAGGAAAACAAACATGAGCAAGAGAACCTATTTAGAACAGAATTGCTAATTTCGTACAAGACTAGATGTTCACAATAAAATAAGTTCAGTGATCAAGAACAATTAGCTGCTTCGAAGTTTTAGAATATAAGAAGAATTAACTGCTTTGAAGTTGCTGAAATCTAGTAATCTAGATAAACCGATTCGATGATTCGGCATACAATCAATATAATTAACAGGCATAATGAACAAAATGTGATCTTACCGCATTTATTGGAAACAATCAAATAGACAAAGAATCACATAGCGATACCTTAATCATGGGTCCATTGGCCATGGAGTTACCACAAGGACATCGGACCTTGACTTCCACTTTAGCAGACTCATTTAACTTCTTTTTGGTCTTCACGCTATGTCCTGGATCAACCTGGTTTTTAGGGGCTGCAACAGAATTTGCAGGCTCGTGCAGTTTCCTAGAAACAGTAAGGAAAAATCAACAGTATGACAAAACCTTGTAAGATCCAAATCATACAAACAAAAGGTCGACGCATTAAGAAATGTAGACTCGCCTAAAAGTGTCATCAACTATTTTCAACACTTTTTCTTTTCCAACCATCTGTTTCCCATTGAGGTTCGGTACTACAAGAAAAAATGGAAGTTATTCCTCATGTACCTTTAGAAAAAACACTAGTATAAAAAGATAATTCTTTGAAAAGAACAGAAGAGTAATGTACCTTGATCTTGTTGATCAGACAGTACTGCAATGATTTTTTCCACCAGTTCCTGTAATTGTAAAGAAAAAACATAAAATCAAAGTGGCCTAGAAGTAAACATTCTATATATAGTACAAAATACACAAGAAGTGAATAAGTTTCAGAACATGTTTATGGTTTTGATAGGAAGGGCTTGACAGCCCAATTGGTTATGTGTTTTCTCTCATTAAGTAAAGCAACAACTAGAATGTATATTTGTCGAATGATTGAAATGTACATAAAAAGTTGCAGTGCACAAACCTGCTTCTTTCCTTGCCTTGAAAGTCCAAGCTGTTGCAGGACATCCTTTAGCTCTTTTATTCGGAAGAGTTTCAGGTTGTCCTATAGCAAATAGGTTAGCAGTGAGCATGTTGACAACAACAACAGGAACAGGAAAAATGATACAAAAAAAGGATGAAAATTTTGATATAGACCATTGCAAATTATAAATAGAGGCAAACAAGAAACAAGTTTTTGTCAACTATTGTGAGAAGCCGAAGGCAGAATTTCCAACGCCACTATAGGAGGATGGCATAGTGTAATATAGGACAGTTCTACGCTGGTGGTGGATGCTTGAATCCAGAAACTTGTTCAACTACAATATACGGGCATTAAGTACAACTGAAGTGAAGTTGGGGGTACTAAATGCCTGCCTTAAAAATCTTACTACTGAAGCCAACGGGAGAATGTCCGCTTGGAATCGCAGAAGGGCGTCAGAAATGCTGCATCCCAAACGGTAATTCTCTATATATGAAACAACCTAGAGGCGCAACCACGCCCCAATCGCAACAGCTATATATGGATATAGTGGCCAACTTTGGCAACTCCCGGTAAGCAAAGCTATGGCGAGTTACAGAAAGAAGCGGATTTTGGGGGTTGGCACGATCGATCGGGAGTTTAGCTGTCCCTAATCGGCTAACCAACAACCTATTCTGGAGCAGGAGCGGGGACGTAGCCAAAATGGCAGCACCAAAGTTCCCGGTTACGGGAGGGGGTCGCCGGAGGAAGGCTTCAGGATCAGAGCCGACCCGTCGGCAGACCAGATTGATGAAAAGTAGAAGCCCTAGACCACGCACCAACGGAACCGCACGCGTACGAGGCGTGGAAGGGCGTAGGTAGGTAGGTAGGTAGGCGGGGTTACCTTGCAGGCGGCGACCGCCGATTCGTCGGCGGGCTCCGGCTTCATGGCGGCTTTGGGCGGGGATCCAGCCCGATGATGCCCTAGGCGAGGTGGGCGTGGGTCAGGGAGAGGATCGACGGCGGCGATGGGGGGCCGCCGGAGGCGGAGGGGGAGGGGCGTTCAGTTCCGGTGGTGTGCGGCGGCTCGCGGGCGTGGCTGCTGCGTTTGGCGACGACGATGACGGAGGACAAACCTGAGACGGAATCTCAGGCGACGACTGTACCCTACGCGTGCCTGTACGAATCTTAACGCAAGCTTGTCTCTCTCTGTTTTTTCTTTTTCTTGCGGGGAAAAGCTCTCGTCTGTCTTGCCTCAAAAATTGATATCGTCAGTGTACATCCGTCATCCGTGACGATGTCCTTTCGAAGAATGCAATCTTAGTTTCGTCGCACCTTCGTCTCTGTCGCTGCCAACAAGATTATTTTCTAGTACTAGTACAAATGCCCGTGCGTTGCCACGGGTCTTCAAATTTTCTTTACTATTATATTCGAGTTGGTCGTACGTCATACAACGCGTTTGGTGAAGGAGATTCAGATCATCCTAGCCGTCCCATCTAATCTCACCGTCTCCGCTCAAAATCCATCCGTTCGATTAACTTTTTCCATTATTTTTATGGTAACTCATCCCTCCTTTCCTTTGTTAGGCCTGATCATGGTATGAGTTAATCACGTATCAATCCCAGGGATAGGCACAATCAGGGAAATTTAAATAATATGGAAAGGGAAATTCATATGGAAAGGGAAATTGAGTACCGTAACATGGGAATCGTTGCCCATCATCAATGAGAAGATCACCACAATCCCCAGGCAACCCGACGTAGTGCGCCGCCCCAGGCCACCCTTCCTCGATCTGCCTGCCCTTCGTGTGCAGTGCTCTATGCTCAGTTGCTCACCTTCGTCGCCCTGGAACCCAGCCGCCACCTTAGAAGAACATGTCGGCCTCCCACTGCATGCCTCCATTAGCGCTGTCGGTCGGTCGACCAGCGCCACCGCGTCGATCTGTTCCCTTCCGTCGGCGACCTCCCCATCGTTAGCCATGTCATGTCCTCCGCCACGGCGCATCCTGTCGATGCCAGGTTCCCCCGACTCCGCCATGGTGCACCTCGCATAAATAGGCGATGTAGAAGACCTCCCTCTCCTCAGGAGGACCACTTCACTGAGCTAGATGTGGCACGTGCTGCATCAACGTGTTGAACGATCGTGCCGCCGATCCGATGGCCCAATCCTTCAGGCCGACACATACCAACGATGGCGCATCGGTTTGCGCCAAATTAGGTATTTCAAAATTTTGATTCACGTCCAATTTCAGCCCTCCTGATGCTCCTTTTGCACTGATTTCATCGAACGGCCTCTTCTTGGAGTATAACAACGGTTTAGACCATGTTTGTTTGGTATAATTCGAGAATACCAAGTACGAACCTGTATATTCCACTCCTATATATTATGCAATCGGATGCTAGATCGCTACTATTTAAAAACAAGCAGACGTGGTCTTAAACTTCTAAGTGCTAACCTGTATATTCCAGTACATAGGCAAAACTCTCTTCTTGGAGTATTGTCTGTGCTAGAAAGTCAAACTAACAAACACTTCTTTCTCTCTTTCTTTTCCATTTTAAACTAGGCTTATACAAGAAATGATCTTATGGAAGTATTTATTGGTTTATAAAGGAGAATATAGCAAAATAACTTCAATGGTGGAAATGTGGAATAAAGTTTTGCCATGGTAGCCCATTGCATATAACTAGGAGGCTGACTACGGGTTGTACTTATAATTATGGCTACTGGCTATGTTTTGTACTTTCAGATATGATTTTTGTAACCTTTTGATATGTTGTTCTATCAGGTTTTCTAGGTTCTTGAATGCTAATATGCACAAAATAGCTTACAATCATCTGCAAAATGAACGTAGAGATTTCCGAGAATATGCTATGAGATTCTGTTGAAAATTGTTTACAAGATATCGACTCTAAACATGACAGATCATGACATCGAAGCTCTCTTCAAGCTTTGCTACATTGGAAAACAAAAAATGGGCACAAAAGAAAGGGAAAAGAGTGGATGCGTCAATGAAACAATTCAGCTCCTGTTGATCCTCCTTGTTAGTGCTCTTTTTTCTTATCTAGGTTAGTGTTCTCGTGCACCTATATATGCATGTCCTATGTGTTTTCATATGTACAGTATATATGAAAGTTGCTTGTTAAACATTCATTGTAGTTTCAGATGTCCGTATTATTTTCTCGGTCCATTATAGGTAGCTTATATGTCTTAGATTTATTTTATTAGTTCCTAGATAAAGTACAACCATTCTTAGAGTTTTTCTTATGTCTTGAAAATGATTATAGCTATTTCACAGTAGATTCTTTTTTATCTTCATCTAGGGAAGTGCAGTCAAATAAAAATTAATAATCATGGCCTGCTCAGACATCAAAAATAGAGATAACTATGAGGTGGTGAGCGGAGCCAGTGGTTGTCGACAGGTGGTGCTGAGATGAAGGCTACCGGTATATGACAAGGCTATCGGAGCTGATGGTCTTCTCCAAGTCAAGGCCTCCAACAGGCTTCTGTTCCTCGTTCACTCTTGAAAATTTGATCTTCTGAAGTTGTTGTGGTTTTCTGTGTATCATGAAGCAATTGTTTGGTTTCTACCAATCAATGAACTTGTGTAAATATGTCTAATCTGAAAGTCATATGGATGGATAATTTGACCGAACTAGAGTACACTATAGTATGTTTCTGACTTCTTTTATCTGTTGAACATTGATGTATGCTGACGAGTAGAGCCGACGAGCCTCACTGGGCGTGGTTGGCAACATCTTCAGGATGCGTGAGGCACAAAGTGTAGTCGTGGTAGAGAACGTTAGCAGGCTATTGTGCCGCCCATACTGGACAACATCTCCCTTCCCTGGTCTCTCACTTGGATGGTGCTGGTTCAATTCATATGTAATTATTCTCCAATCCTAGAACACGTTTGCCCTATTTACTTGAATCTGTTTTAGTTATGGCTTGTAAACCTGAATGTGCATTGGATGGAAAATAAAAGTATAGAACACAAGCTCCAATGTGGTCGCAAGAGCGGCTTCTACGTCAGCTACTATATGCACTTCAAGGAGATCGGGAGCTGGGGAAACGAATCACGAGGTGAGTTAGATACTCTTCACTGCTAGGCCACCCTTACGATGCAGAGGAGAGGAGCAACACCCATGGTACGTACTGTTATTGTTAATTGAAACAACATTTTTGTGGATCTTATTATTAGACAATAATGAGTGTATAAGCATTTTTCCTTGCAGTGAAGAGGGATCAAGACGCATACAATCATAATGAGATGTCAGGCCTGAAAATAATAAATTGCAAAAAAAAATCCCCTTTCATGTTTCTGTTTTTCCATTATCTGCTATCACGATGGTTTTGCATTTTTTTCATATCTAATATTGCAATAATCCTTGGGGATTCATAGGTGAATTTGCTGATCCTGCAGTTTGAAAGACGTGTTTTGTATTATTTTGGTAAAAATTGGAAGTCTCGCTTGAAGAAGGGTCTATGGGAAATTATCCTTATTTTCTTTGTTTTTATTGTTTGGGCTGCAATTGTATCTTTGTATATCTTAACTGAATCATTAGTTGCTCTGTTCAAGGCAACGAAATGATGATTTTCTTGGTGCTCCACTACTGCCAGTCTGCCACCGTTAGATCATTTCAGCTGCTTAACTATTAATTACTCGTTCAATATTGGAGTATGATATCTCAACCAGATTTTGTACTACTGTTCGGCAAATACAGATCACAAAGAGTGGTGTCACTAGGTTATCGAGGCGGCTATTTACCAGCTGGCCATGGACAGTGACACATCAACTCTCACGTGGTCCCCATCTTTCTCTCTCTCTCTCTCTCTCTCTCTCTCTCTCTCTCTCCTTACCCTCTTCTTCCTCTACTCTCCCGATTCCCTTTTCTCTTCTCATGTTCTATTGTATGCCCATGGCCCTCTCCCCCTCGGCAACCACCGTCACCACCCACTAATTGGCAACTAAGGCGGCCACCAGGGAACTATGACAGAGAAGGCATCAGCAACATAGAGAGAGCTTCCGATGAGCAATGAACTTAGAGGGTGAGGTTACGGCTGGGCTACAGATGGAGACAATGTGGTGACGACTGACCTTCGAGGCAAGTCCAGAGGTGGCTATAGACTTGTGGAGGATGAGCTTCGAGGATGGTTGTGTGGTGATGCAGCTCGCAGTAGGCCGTGCTTACATGGGCAGATGGAATCTGAAATGTAGCGACAGGGGTGGTTCTTCCTTCCCCCTCCTTTATAGCAGTGTCAACGACATGAGCTGTCGGGATATGTTCCCTACCCAAGGGTGCCCTTAAGCTAGCAGCCCCCCTGTGTTGTTGTAATGTCGTTCATGATCTATATTAAATGTCTCCAAAAACGTGATACATAATGAAGATTTTTAAGTTAAAAATGATCCATTTATCCCATAATAAGTGTACTCCATATCAAAACAAAGTTGGAGTGAGAAAATGTCAAGGATAAACAACAATAAAGATATAAAAGAACCGGGGCCGAGGTGAATGAAGAACGGAAATAATACATGACAACCACTGAGATTTTCTTACTGGTGTCCGCTAGCTACCGGAGTTGATTTGTATTGAAGAGTTCCTTCGGGGTTTCACAAGCTTCAATTTTTCACGGATGATTTACACAATGCATGAATATCTATAACTATCTTTTCTATATATGTATATATTTACACACATTTAAAATTTGTATGTGCGACAAGTATGGCGATAAAATCAAAGGGACCGTAGCAACGCACGGGCATTCAACTAGTATTTCTTAATATACATATATAATTTACAACTCACTATGAAAATTGAAATAAATCAGGGATAATATAATATACAACACGATAACACCGAAGCAATAACAAGACAACATTGTTGTGCCCCTACGTGGTTCCAAGTTCTAGCTCTTCTTTTTTTCCGCGGTCAGTCTCACACCTGTGTTATGGGCCGTCATAACTATTAACTCAACAATCACTCCTTTTGGATGTATTATTGTCTCATAAAATCGTGTATGTTGCAAACACAAGTATAACAAAAGGAACACTTCTTTTCTGATTAGTCAAAACAACACTTTGATATTCATAAATATCTGGAGACAACCCTAGATCGTAGCTTTCTGTGCCGAACATATAAAAGGGGCTTAGCTAATCTTCAATAATAGCTGAGATAAATAAAAAAAATCCGCCGGTAGGCGGTGTTGCGGATGCTAAATTTTGTAGGTAGCTTCCTCAAACCTCTTCACCACATGCAAACCAAAGAAAAATAAAGTGAAACGCGGTTGCGATCCTTTTGTGGATCTTTCTCTAGCTCTCTTGCCTTTCCCGAGTCTCTCCCCGTTGGTTCCAGTAACCCCTACCCAACAACAACAACAACACTACACACTGCTTTGCGTTCAGTGTTTTCTCCAACTCCAAATCAACACTAACTGCAAATGGTTTTGAATGCTTATTATAATGCAGGAAAAACCATTTGCAGAAATCACGAAGAACTTCACAGTATGTAATTCACTTACCTTGCATGCAACAATATCCCACTGTGATACTTTACCCAAGATGATTTTGATTCGGTTGTATCCCTGTGTGAATCATCATGGGGCAATCAATGATCTATCAGACAAGATGCAGACTTAATTGTTGTTGTTTGTTCCCTTCCAATGTAAGGATAGGCCTATCACTTAATTAGCTTCTTTTTATTCCCTGATCAAATTATATGAAAGCTTGGAAGATTCATTCAATTTATCTTCCGATTCAAACTGATACTTTGTTTTGCACATATGGTTGTTCTTACCATGTAGTGCAGCGGTGAAAGCATATTTTAGAAGATGATTAACGTTTCTTCTAAGGCTTGTAGTTTCTGGCCAGAATACAAAGATTACACAATTTATACTGTTTTTCATGCCTTTGGGTATGTTTCATTGGCTCCACTACATGTCCCCTCTAGATTCTCTTTGCTTTGGATTCTAGCAGGGTACGAATGATTCTACGGGAAGATCAATTGTTCACTATTCCACAGGTTTGCATAAGCGTATCTTGATTTCCATCTCAACAACTATATTTGTTACATGGTTTAATCAACAACCATTCAGAAAGAGTCACATGATATGGTGTAAACACTTAATAAACTGATTTTCTCAATATGTGCGGCTTAATGGTCACCCATATTTCTCTTTTCCCCAAAATGCATGCCACTGGAAAAGAATTTTGGTTCCCATCCCAGTATGACCCACGCGTGGTCGAGAGAGCGAGCTCACAATTCCACCTCGCGAACGGAAGAACAGTTCACATCAGACTTCTGCGCATATACCTTTTAGATGGCTCACATCATGGCTGATTTCTACCCACCAATATAACACCACAATGTGAATCTGCATATAGTTCTTCGTCCGTGATGAGCTCTAACATACATGTTCATTCCACTGTCAACAAAGATGTCCGTAAGCTAAATCTAAATCATAGGTGTATTTTCAAGATGAACTCATCAATTGCGTAAGCAGGAGTACATTCTGGACTACATGAATGTCAAGTTCTATCAACAATTATATATGTAGCAGCCGAAGCAAATGTTAATATGATTATCTTAAAAAGCATTATGTGTAGTAAGGAGCAGACTGCAAGTATGGGGGATAGGATGCTAAAAAAATATCACTATCTGATGTCCAATTTGGTAAGTCAATATAGTATGGATTCCCAAAAATAAAAAATAGCACACATAAGAGAAGAACCAATAATCTAGCAACACGGTGCAAAACAAACAATAGGACAAAATTATAAGAATTGTGCTTCTTACCTTGCATATTTGGGGTTGACGATCCCTCAAATTGACAAGTAAACTTTCACTTTTCAAGTCAAAGTGCACTATATTGTTTATTATGCAAGTACACATTCCAAAAGTTGTATCAGTGGCAATGATTAGTATATTTCTTCGATCCTTCAGTTGTGCAAGTATCTCAATGGCTAGGAGAGTGAGTCATAAACGTAATTTCCTTAACCTGTAGTCACGGATAGAAATGCAACCAACAAACAACATTTTTTGTGAAAAAACAATAAGTGGATATGATATTGGAACTATTGCCCCGAAACAAACTCCATCACCATGCAGTAATTTACGAGTTGGTAATGTACATGTCTCCAATTTTTAGCTTCTTACTTCCAATCAGTGTATGTGTTCTGCTCTGAAAATCTAGGCAAATTAAATAGCAAATATTTTGAAATAAGATAATCATGGCACTTCACATTCGGGAATAGGAAAAAAATGAATCTTTTAATTCTGTAATTGGTAAAAATAAGGTGCTGGCAATTATTTCAAGGTTTAGCTAACTATTTTACATTTTTAGTAAAACATAAGGAGCAATAAGTCTATAAAAAAGGCAAAAGATAATTATATAAAGCAGGTGTTGAAGAGGCGCTAGATGACCTGATACTCCATGGACGGTGATAGGGAAGCGGTGTTGACAATCTCAGCTCGTTGATTAAATATGTTGTTTGGTAGCCAAGGAAAATGGCATTTGCCGTTACGTTGATTAAATACATCATTTGGCGCTTCATGGTCCTGAACAAATAAATAATTCGATGCAGACAATTGATTATAAATACCAACTACAAGTAACCTACCGCTGGAAGGTACTAACAGTACAGGAAAAATAAATGCATGGCCTTCAAAAATGTGAAGCATACTAAAAGCTTCTACAGCGGAAGGGGAGGAAGACGTCATGCACACAAGGAACCGGTGTTTCAGAATTCAGACAGTATATGGAAAGTAAATGTTATTCACAAAGCCGTTTTGGAGTGGTAAAACATGAACAATAATAATTTTCCTCGAATCCAACCATAATTCGCAAAACACCATAACCCTCAAAAAATCCAAAGATCTCTTATAGGTAAACAGATATTCTGCAGTGCCAATGACACTTCTGTTTAGCCTACATAGAGTACAAAAACTTTCTAAGACCCAGAAAATAAGATTAAGAAAATACTTGTTGTTGTTCACATTACCTTGTCACCGCTGTAGTATCCAGATGAGGCTGGGTTAATTCCTGACTCCTGCACTATGGCCCTGCCACGTCTGCACTAATTAACAACGAAACACGTGTTAGAGACGGCCGACACTCTGTCTATGTAATAACATTTCACACGTCATTAGTCAAAGATAGGTAAATAGGTTAGAGGAAAGCACATACTCCGGCTTCACAATCACATGTCGAAATCTGAGCTAGGTTTCGAGCAAGCACGCCAACGAGTTCACTCAACTTTGAATCATAGTAAATCTAGATGAAACGAACAACCATCGAATTAGAGCAAGCTAAACACCCTAATCGGCAGAGGAAAGGCGACAAAAATTAGCTAACCATGAGAGCCAAATGGGGGCGTGGATTAGGTGATGGGAGTGGCACAAATTTCATTCTACTCCGCTTCGGCGGCACCGGCATCATCCTCTACCCGGATACAGCGCGACAGGGCCTCGGTGGTGGGCCTGGGTGGTTGCCTCGGCTTGACAGTATCTACCATGGATTGAGTCGACTTACTTATATATTGGAGAAAAATTAGCTCTATGCCTACCATGACAGATCGTTCTCAACAAGCAGTGAATCAAAGCTCACAATCAACACATTTGTGTGGAGGTGTAGAGGAGTTGATGACCAACGCCAACGAGCTGACTTGCCAAGACACACACACCGGGTGAGCCTAGAGTTCACCTGTGTCATGGAGGCTCGCACATCTGCATCCTCACGTTCTAGCTGCAACCACGACATCGTCCGTGGCCTCTAGGTCCGTGGCCCTCCAGGTCTGATCTAGGCGAGCCAGCCGCCGACGTCGACACCTCTACAGCCGCCATAGATTGAAACAATGACATAAAGGTGAGAATTATTACATAAGTAAGAAGAACCTTCTATTGTGAAACTCCTAAATCTAGTAGGCACAGGAATTAAAAGTATGGCCTGCCATAGATTGAAAGAATTTCAACCAATTAGGACAAATAAAGGATAAGAGTAGGTGGTAGCTATTTTTGAAATGGGTCAGTTGAACATATGTACCAGCTCGCATTAACAAAGGTTAAAAAATCTTCAAAAAACGAAAGAGAAGAAAACTGACCAATATGGCAACTAATCCATGCATGGATACCAGACCCTTAAACAATTCAAGTGATTTTCACCATATAATAAGTGATTTAAGGAATACCAAATTGTATAAATTAAGGGGAATCCTACGTATACATCTAAACCTGACACAAACGAATCAATACTCTTAAGAAATAAAACCCAACATATCTTCAACTGCATAGCATACCAACAATTTATCGGATAAATTCATGTGGTGCTACTCAAGTACACAAATCATCTGTGCATATCATATGTAAAACTACAGACCTTAGTGTGCAAAGATTACAGAAAGATGAACAATTCAGATTACCCCAAAATAATATCAAGGTGCTTCCCGATTAAAAAGATGATAGATTCAGACGATAGTACACGCAAAGTGGTACGATATTAGGCATCAAGTCAAGAAAAAGAGGAGAATAGATAATGCACCTTGGTACGGTAAGCAGATTATTATGTCTCTTGCCAATCCGGGTGCAATTAGATTCTGAAAAAATAACAAAAAAAATCCGTTCTCTGTTTCCTTAGATCTTTTAAAAATTAGAAATCTGTTAGGATGGCCACGGTGATGACCTTGCATGGTCGTATCTCACCTGATCCATTCTCCCGTACAGCCCCATGGTTTGGTTAGTAACGCATCGTCTGGGAGCTCCCTGTACAGGCCGGTGGCGATCAAATCGGGTCACCGGCGGCGAGCTGATCGGGAGGCCGCCGTCAAGTAGATCAACAGAGGCTGCGGCAAGCTCTCCGCACGAGCTGGCGGCGAGCAGATCGGGAGGCCGACGACGAGCAGATGAGCATGCCGCCGGTGAGCTCCTGCATAGGCCGGCGGCGAGCAGACTGGGAGGCCGGTGTCGAGTAGATGAGCATGCCGCCGGTGAGCTCCTGCACAGGCCGGCGGAAGTTCGGCTTGTACGGAGGCTGGGGCGAGCTCCTGTCCAGGAAGGCGTTGATCAGCTCAATACTGACTCACCAAGGATAAGCACCCATCGTAGACTGAAATATACTAATTTGAAAATACTCTGAATAAGCTTGTGCTCAGACCTTTTAATAAAGAGATTAATTCAGCATACAGGGCCAATCCATTATTGACTCTAGACGAGGGAGATGACACATGGACTCGACATAACCTCGCCGCCGAGGCAAAGGCAGAAGGGGCGACGGGATGTGGAGATGTTGTTGGAAGCTGCTCTCTACTGCCAAAGGGAGGAGGTGGCGGCGGGAGCACGAGGATTGCGTCCCGGGTGAGGAGCGAGGGTTTCGGGTGCCTAGGGTTCCCGTTCCAATCGAGTTAAGTGGGCTTTGGCCCAGTTGGGCCCGCGCGGGATGACGGAATGCTCGGAAGAAGCGGACGAGGTTGACGACCAAAACTTGGTTGTAGAGAAGTGGGCGAGAATAGGGAACACGTTCCTCCTTTTTAAGTAGTGTAGAAATGGATGTAGTATTTCACATATTCGTCGCATATCCAAAGCAAACATTATGCATCCACTTATAATCAGGACATGGTATATCCAACAGATGTGAGGAAGTTCTCATGTTCTAACTAATGAGAATACTATTTGAATCCATGCCACCAAGCTTAATTAACTTCAAAGTAAATTTACATGCATGCTTCATGCTGATGTGAAAATGTCATTGGAGAAAAAAAAAAGGCATGTATGAAAAACATCCAAGTCAAGATATATGATAACTGGCTTTGTCATGAAAAACATCCGAGTACAACTTCCTTCAATAATAGCTTCTATCAGCTGATAATTGTTCTAGTGTCAGGTAAAACATCCTCAATCCAAATAGCTTTTTATTCGTAAGGAAACTTTGAACTGGTAAGCTAAATAACATTGACTAAACTATCAGCATGTGCCTCATATTGCATAAAGTAGAGATGAGAAATTTCACCTTGATCTTGCACTTGATGGCAAGTGCAGACTGTACACAACACCTATAGGGTATGCATCTCCCTGTTTTGGTATGGGGAAGATTCAATCATGCTTCCATGTACAAAGAGATGCCATGTTCCAATCCGTTTAATATCCTCATCTAATTTAATATTGCAAAAACAAACCGGGAAAGCACGAGCTCGGATGGGATATTAGCGAGAAGTCGGGAGCTCGAGTGGGATATTAGCGATCCATGTCTGGCGACAAAAACTGCCTGATTGTTGTGCAATCTTGGTGTCAGGCCATCCTTAGCCATCAGAATAAACCACCATCAGCCTGCCACCATCACATTGCCCAAATGACACATCAGATGATACTTAAACTTTTAGACTACATGAGGTAATACTACCCTATTTAACTGCCTCTGTTGTAAAATACTTTGAGGATACTTTCAATAACTCTATCAAAGCAAAAACCATCAGGCACAACGATTCGGTGTGCAGGTTGAACACAGTATTACTATCCAAGCGAGATGGTAAAAAATAATCTGCACTCGAAACGCACCGTAAAGGTAAAATCAAAGAACCGAACCTACATAACGGGAGGTAAATTGCAGGATCTACCTGTTCCGCCCATGCATTTCAGGAGACTAATCTATATTTTCCAATCTAAATAAGAAGTGGTGAAACCACGACTGATCTTTTAGCTTACAGCTTGGCTCCTCATCTATGTTGTTCTCACCACAAACAGACCTCCTGATGCGGGCACATGACATGAGTTCCAGCAAATCACACACATATTAGAGAAATATGTCAGGATGGGTTTTATACCATACGTCTACTTGTTCTCCCATCGATCTTCATCTCATCTACCACCAGGTGCAATTTTTGACAAATTCATTCCTGACAGAAATAAATTCATGGTACCACCACTGGCACCAGCTACATTCCTCGCGCTTAGATCATCGACCGATGCACACCAGCGGATGGTGCACCGCACGACGTCCTCGACGCTAGGCGGCACATAAATCCACGCTCGTCCAGACGTATCTGGCGCAAGCTGCAGACCTGTTGTTGAAGGGAACACTTATTAGTCAAATTCCATCTCAAGATTAGAGAAACTAATTTGCAACATAAAATGTATTCCTCTGTGTTAACAAATTATTGTCAATGTGCCAATGATTTGCCTTGTAAGGACCATACATTCAAATATATCAAGCATGGGTGGTATACTTTTGTGCTGCCACTGGCTCAGTGGAACTTGCCTTGATATTCGGCTACTCAGTTGAATGTTGTGCTCAAACCTCCTCACGCAATCCAAGAACTGTTTATTTATTATTATTCAAAGTAAATATAATTTACTGCTAAAACTGATTAAGCATCACGAGATACCCGTCATGCATTTGCATGACAAGCCTTTACCAATTCATCTGTATTCAATCAAAGCATGTAGAATGTCAACATCAAATCTGAGAGCAGAAAGTTGTACCATTACAGAACTCATAAACTAAAGGTGCAGAGTAAAATAGCATGAAAATTTTCAGTTCATTGAATGAAGGATGCACTTGAACAAGCAGCGCGTGTGTTATAGTATCTTTTTGCCAAGCACTTATTCAGAATCAGTCTTAAGAAATAGTGTAGCTGCATTGCATATATAAAGGAAAATGTTCAGGTAACTTTGTTAACTTGGAAAGCTCTGTCAAACATCTTATTGTGCTTCAGTTCGTGTAACAGCAGAACAAGTGTATAGGCAATCCAAAGCATGTTATAGGAGGAATCCCAGATGGTATATCATCAGATCCAGGGAAAGAACAAGTAGAAATCATGAACGCACAATCTGACCTAGTTGCCAGCCTTTACTCATCTTCGACCAGGTCGCCAGCCTTCGGCATCATGGCCGATGTGCGTGCCGGCAGCGCCCGGCGGAGAGGAAGATCCCGAAGGACGCTGGATGAAGCTCTCGCCGTCCATCGATCTAGCCCATGCTGCCATCGATCTGGCCCCCCGGGCTAGCGTCCGGTGTAGTCCATGCGGCGGCGGCCTGTAGCTCGAGCGGTCGAGTGGGAAAGCTAGCGGTGGGGTGGGGTGGGCTGGGTGCGGATCGGCGGGCGGGGGCGCTCACATCGGGGCTGGGGCGGCAGCAGGGGGCGGATCTCGGCGTCGAACGGAGCGAAAGGGCGAGGGTGGAGGAACCTAGTTTGACGTATCTCAGCCTCGTTGGTTTTGGGGACAGGGGCATCGAGCTGGGATGGATTGGAAAGATAGCGAGACAGGTGCATGTTCGTTGGGCCTGGACCATGTGGGGACGACGGAGACGACGAAAGGAACAACCAAAGGAACGACCAACGTATTGGCAGAATACGGAAACAGTTTAGATTTTTTAAGTAGTAGAGATATACTCTGCTTTTGTTTGTGTTAACCATGTTTTGCCCTACTTTTGATCTGACATGTGTACCCTCGCCCGATCCCATTTTCACATCAAAGCATAATTATCGTCCATTCGGACCTCATGAAAGATTGGTTTAGAGCATCTTCACCGGCGTGTCCTAAATAGACGCGTCAGCAGCGTGCTATAGGAAGTGTCGGCACATACTCCTCAATTTAGGGAGAGGTTGCACACACCGCCAACTCCGGTAGCGATAAGAAACACTAAAAAAAACTAGAAATACTACATAGGCTTCATTTTAAGATAGAAATATTACAACAAGCCCAAGTTCATCGAAAACGGAGTTCACATGCATCTTCTATTGCGTTTTCGAGGTTGGGTGATTTTACCGGTTATTCATGATATAAGGTTCTACCTTTTATATTCATGATAAAATCCCCTCCTACAGATTCTTGGGTTCTCACTTTCTATTAGATAGCATTTGTTGTTATCTTCCAAGCAAAATTGGTTTCATGCGATTCGGAGTTCGGGAGCAATTGTTATTAAAGAAAAAGAGAAAAGAAGAAAAAGAAAAGAAAAAAGGGGAAGGAGCCAGCCGGCCGGACCGGGCCAGGCGCCGGCCCACCCGGTCGAAAACCGGCTCGGGAACCGGTGCCATCCGGGCAGATTCCCGTGGGCCCGGCAGCCCCGTCCGGTCGCGAGCCCGGTCACCGACCGGCCCGCCCGCGCCGCCCCCGCCGAACCGGCCTCCCCGCCGGACCGGGCCGCCTCCCCGCGCGGCTCGCTCCACTCTGCGCCGCCCACGCGCCGCCCCCGCGCGCCCCGCTCCACTCGCGCCGCCCACGCGCCGCCCCCGCGCGCCCGGCCGGAGCCGGGCCAGCTCGCCCCGCGCGGCCCACAGCGCCTCACTTGGCCTGCTCCCCCGCGCGCCCCTTTGCTCCCCGCCGCTCGTGCGCGCGCCCAGCTCTGCCCGGTTGCTGGGCCGGTCGGTCCGGGCCACCGACTGGGCTCCTCAGTGCCCAGGCCGGTCGGCCGGCCTGGCAACCGGCTGGGGCGATTTTTTAGCCCGATTTGCTTGCTTTTTCCTCTGTCTTTTCCCCCAACGGGTATATTTGCTCCCTAGCTATAAATAGCCCTGTCTTCCACCTTGAGCAAGTTAGTTCTTCCCATTCTCTCTCCTCCATTGCTACCATTT
>NC_061512.1:137024063-137050681 GCF_022539505.1 Lolium rigidum
GAAGCCGGGGTATACCCCCATTTCGAAAAAAAAACTTGCAGAAACTGCCTTCTGAAATATATAGCAGGCGGATTATGGTGGCATCGGTAAACACAATCATCAGCGGCGCATCGACCATATTTAGCACGGGTAGCCATGGCGTCACGAGATAGTGAGTTAATGCGCAGGTTAATCCCTCATGCAAACCGTCAAGGTAAATGGCAATAACATCTGTTGGAACCAATGCAGTTATATGGTTTCCTTGGTGGAAGAGATAAGTTTATTGTAACTGATTTTACTGCAGGTGGAAAAATGAGCAAATAGTTAGGACACGCTAACCTGCTAATCACCGAGAACCATATAAGTAGATTGACAGAACCACGGCCAATACTACCGCGATATCCCCACAACTGAAACACTTGAATGTAAACAGCTCGATGGCACAAACCAGGTTGCATTTCAGAAAGATTGCGATGATCCATCTAGCCTACAACATAGCAGGAATTAGCACGAAAGATGGTTTGTAAATCTCCTGGAAGAACTACAGCCTAAACTATGTAAGAAACAGCTAACACTAAGTTCACACTCGCGTGGCCGTCATCCACACTCATTAATTACGCAGTAATACAAATACCGTGAGGACAAGGGGACTGGATCCTCTAACGTGCAGGAGCGAAGTCAGGTAAGCAACAGTATCCTAACTTCTCTTCATTCAATTTGTGTGATTAAGGCCAAAAGGACTTAAATTATTTCAAACAATACAATTTTTTTTTTTGAGAAAAACAGTACAAACGCAGACGCTCACATACACGCGCATACACTCACCCCTATGAACACACGCACACCCTACCCCTATGAGCACCTCCGGAAGACTGAGCCGGCGGATTGGATCTTGAAATTGACGAAGTCACCACAGGCGCCTCGCTATCGACGGGAACGTCGCCTCCCACTGAATGAATATTCCGTCTTTTATGAGACACACAGATGTCAAACCTGGGGTTTGAACTCTGGTGGGCTGGGGATACAACCATCCTCCTAACCACCCAACCTCAGGTTGGTTCTCAAACAATACAAATTTTTGTTATGCATTTAGAGTAACTACATACAGACAAAGTTATGGTGCAATAAAATTTAGTTCAAACTTTTTTATGTCAACAGTAATCATCTACAGTAATTATTTATAATACATAATATGGTAATTATGCTACGGTTTCCCTGACTTTGCCACCTTCTTTTTCCTGACTTTGCTCCTCAACGTTAGAGGAGCCGGTTCCGAGGACAAGTAGGAACCAATTCAGTACTACACCACCTAAAAGGGGGACGCACCACAATACTAAATTGGAGCTCAATTCTCATAAATTAATCTGCAGATGCCAATAACTGGACAGAGTAAGAAAATAGCAGCACATAAACTCATCTTACCTTCTAGAAAATGGATCGATGGAGCCCCAAAATGGGACAACTGCTATGCTTGCTGCCGCTGCTCCGCCGGTGTCTTGTTTGCCATTGCTTCTTTGCTGCCCCTGCCCCTACTGTTGTTGCTTGCCTCCCCTCAACCTGGTTGCCCCACAGCCTAGGATTTCTTCCACACGCAACCAGAAACAGAAGAGACGAGAGCTCAGTAATGGAGAAGACGACGAGGAAGGTGGGAAGAGATCAGGACGGAGACGAGGTGGAGATGGAGAAATCAAGGTAGCAGAAAGTTGGGGGATGAGGCAGCATACCTGCATACAATATGGAGGGGACGAGGATGCTCGCCTACTTCCCAGGCGATCGCCGCCGCGCTCGTGGTCGGGGAGGAGCAGCACGCCGTGCTTGAGGGTCGGGGCAGAGGAAGCCAACATGCTCGTGGTCGAAGGCCTACGGGACGGAGGGGACCCAAGAGGAGGCCGCCGTCAACAGCTGCTCCTCGGCCACGTGGCTCCCCAGCCCCCTTCAACTGCACGGAGGAGATGAGGTGAGATGGGAGAGAGAGCAAAGATGGGAAAGGGAGAGGGCAGAAGTATCTGCGGGCAAGCGTCTGCATTGTGTCGCCATGGATCTGGAAACCTACCGGGGAGGTTGAGATCGTCGAGCCCTACGAAGAGCGGTGAGCAGGACGTTGTGGTCGCCGCCGTCAGCCCTCCGTCGATCAACTCCACCTCGGCACCGGCCTCGCCATCGCCAGTCGCCATCCGTCTCTGCCCTTCCACCTCTGCCTCCTCACGCCGCCTCCCACGAGAAACCCAGAGTTGGGGAGAAAAAGAGAGAGGGGATGGGAACGGCAGAGGATAGGCTCCCTCTCTCTCCAGGAGGAGGGCGGGAGACCATGCGACGGCGTCTGGTTGGGGTGGAGGAGGCGCAGGTCGGCGGCGACACGCGGCAGCAGCCATTGGCGAGAAAATTGCTCGGTAGCGGATTGGGGGAAAGGAGGCTAGGGTTTCCTCCGTGGGGTGCCCACTTTATACCCCACGCAGTGAAAAAAAATAACGGCCAGGATTCACGATGGCCACGAAGCTCTGATCGTTGTGAGGCCCCCGCGGGGGGCATCATATATACCCCTGGATTGGAGTGAACCTGCATGGACGTGAAGTGCGTTAAGGAACACCAGGATTGAAGTACCAATGTTTTGCGCTATTTTTGTGGCTTAAGAAAGCAAAAGAAAGAAAACTCACCTTCCTATGAAGCCTAACCTCAAGCCTGCAAGGATGACAAAGTTGCAAAAAATCCATGGTTCAATTTTTTTATGCGGTTCAAGTAAACATTCACGGGTTCAAAAAGGTACATTCACGACTAAAAAAATGTCACCAGATTTACAAAAAAATAAGGAGACCATTTTTTAATTACTAAAATGAATTTTGTACTAAGATGACTTTATGAGATTATTAAGATTATTATCAACATGTTGTTTTCTAAAATATTAAATAAAAAAAGAAAAATCAACCAGTATCTTTTTACGGGCCACTTTGGTGCGGATCGGCCCACCTCTGCGGGTCCTTATCAGCCCACCAACGCACACACATTTCATTTTGGGTTATCTCTATTGCGAAAAATATGGGCTGGCTGCTGGGCTGCTTAGCACAGTTTTACATGGTGGAGTTTGTCCCATTGTTGTTCTTCCCTACTAGCTTCACAGTTCACACAATGTGCTAAAAAACTAGCTTCACACAAGACAACTGGCAGATCCTCTAAAGAAACAGACGTGGTAGATTTCTGTCCTAAAACGCAAAATCCTAGATTTCTGTGTTTTTTTTAACAGGGAAGGGGTCTGGAAGGATCCCGTACATGCTGCATTAAATCTGAGTGGTTACAGAGATTTGCATACAGGACCCTAAAAGATTAAAGATTACAACATAGGTCTGATCTTTAGCACAAAGAACCCTTGACTTTAGAATAGAAAAGCGTTCAGATCCTTGAATTCTGCCACCACGATTGGAGCTCCACTGCCGGCCACTCCCTTTGCCACCGGGGACAACACCACTTGGGGTAGAAGGAGCGATGAACACCGACGATGCTCCATGGAGAGGCCTCGTCGACGGAGGTTGCGTTTATGCCATCAAAGGCACCTAGAGAGGCCACCTGCTTGACCACTGATCATGGCGGCGAGATCCAGCCACCATGTGTTCTTCTCCAAACCCGTCGGCTATTGCTCCGCCCAACTCCTTCTCCTCGCCGCCACGGCCGGCTAGAAGGAGAAGCAAGGCAATAGAACCGCAGAAGAAGAGGAAGCCCAAACCGGCAGCTTTTATTGAGCAGGATATGGCTAGATCTGGCCCTAAACGGTGTCCTCCATGGATCTCCATGAGCACGGAGCTGCCAAACTCCATCGGCGGCGCTGGTATGCGCCTGAAGCTTCCCGAAAAACGGCATGACGCCAACACCAACTAGGCAACAACTACTGGTACTAAACCTACCTCTACTATATACAGATCGATCTCCGGCGTCGCCTCCTAACCACCTCCATCCGGCCTCGACGCCGAGGGAAGCATCAGAGAGACCCAGGGCACCGAAGACGACTCTCAAAAGTTTGGTTCCTGTAGCGAAGAGAGAGGTCGTAGATTTATGTGCAAGGGATATCAAAGTGCAATAGTGCATGATTGCAAGTACTTTGCTAGCAAAATCGTATGCTTTGTTCTAGACTGGGAATCACCACCTCTAAGATCATCTCCAGTCGCGACCCCCAAAGCGTCCCCCAAAGGGAATTGGGGCACGCCGGACACTTAACCTCTTCCAGTCACGCGCTTCAAAGGACGCTTCGGTCCGAATATGCTCCAAATATTATCCGGCGTCCCCAGCCCATCCCCTGTGTATAGAGGCCCTATCAAAGACGCCAGACACGACTTTTACATTTGCATTTTTTTTTTTGGAGGTCACGTTTGGAGGACGCGGCTAGGAACGAAAGTCCCCCAAACGCGGCACCACGCCACGGCGTCCTCCAAACGACCAATCCGACGCTTTTGCCTGACGTCGTTTGGGGATGCGACCGGAGATACTCTAAGTCCATATATATATCAGTAAATATGCTGGTGTTACTTACAATCAAGACCGATGCAGTCTGGCAGCTTGATCTGCATATTACTACAATCAAGACAATCGTGGATTGGCATCTTAATCAGAACCTTAATTTAGAGGCGAGAAACCAGGTGGAAGAAGCAGCAAAAGCTGACATCGTGAATACCTAGTGCATATATGTCACCTTTTGGGTCAGACTTTTGGACGGCAGGCAAGGCAGCAGAAAGTGGCTAATTACCTTTGTCATGACATGACACCACGCTGATGCTAGTGGAAAGCATCGCACCCAAAAGGAGGTTCCATTGTGTCACTCCGCACGTACGTGTTCTTTTTTTTCCCTTTTTTTTTGCGAGGCACGTACGTGTTCCTGTTATATTGAGAACCCCCTTGCATTCTCTCCGGTCTTTTGTCACCATTGACTAGTTTTTTGTTGTTGTGAAAGTCACCATTGACTACTGAATGAGAGGCGTCCTCCTCTTTGGCGGTGGTTCAAGCCAGCGACTCCATCTCCGTCCCTAGTCTCGAGTCAGTCGGCTTCGGCATCATCGGTGTCGTGGCGAAGGACGAGGGTGAAAGCCATGCTCGGTGTATTCCGATGCGGACCACGGCGACGACTATGGGTGCTGCTTCCATCCTAAAGGTGTGGTCTTGGTCCCAACGGTGCCTTCCTCTCCTCCGGTGTCAGGGGAAACCCTACATCAGGTCCAACGGACATACGATAGCGGTGCCACAACATCGGTCTCTTCTCGAAGACGTTGTTGAGGCCACCAGTGGAGAGGCCGATGTGACAACTGGAGACCGGTGCAATGCAATGCGTTGTCGGTGTTGGCTGCTGGAGAAGGCATGGGTCTCTGAGGTGCAATGCATGTTGTGGCGGATGCAGTCTAGTTGATGTTTTCCCCCAAGTCCGAAGGATCCCGCGTTCTAATCGTCGACTCCTCTAGGCTCAAGAGGGGAGGTATGTGGGTCCGGGTTGCCTTGGAGTCGGGGTTGTGCTACCGTGGTGTCTTGATTGGTTCTTGATGCGGTCAAAGGCTCCATGCTCCATGTCCTCCCCACTTTTGATAGGATGTTGGGCAAGGTGAGTTATTGTCATTGGGTTGTTTGTAGAGGATGTGTCGTAAGCCTTGATGTTGTATCGACTTGGATGTGTGAAGTTGTGACCTTATGATGTTGTATCAGTCGGCCTCTTCTTCTAGGAGTACATGATTTGACTGATTCATCTTCATCCTTGAAAAAAAAAGAGAACTCCCCTGCATTTTTCATCGGCAACACACATGCAACTTTCTGAGGTAGCTAGCTCGTTTCCGTTCCGGCCTGTTCCGTCCTGCATGTGTATCGCACAACATGTATACCCTGGGAATATTCATCTTTTTCTGCTGCTGCTGCTGACTTTGTGTGCATAATTGTGCGCCGTCACCCGTCGTGCTTTCCACTCAAAAGTTCCATTTCCCCCCATTCTTGATCGAATCTTGCCCAAATGGAAGTGGTGGCTGAATAAAGCGTGGCCGGACGGCTATCGCATCACTACCTGCCGACCGGACCGGCCCAGAGACTTTGCAACAGTATGCATGAAGGAAAGGAAAATAATGCGAGAGAATAATCAATCAATTAACGGAGATGCATACAACATGCATGTTGTGATCCATTTGCGAGCGCATTATGCATCAGCATGGCAACTCCCGGTGGATATGCCTAATTGATATGCTCTTCTTGTCGATCATCAACTCAAATTATAGATAGTGCACGGTTCATCATCCCAAACCTAGACCAGATATTCTCTATGGGGCACCAAGCAAATGGTTTAGGTTTGAGTACTACGATTGACCCAGTTGTAGTGCTTTCTCCGTTCCAAATTATTGGCGTGGCTAGTCAGATTTTGTCTTGCGTACGTAGATACGTCTTGGTTGCCTCAACTAATTTGAAACGGAAGAAGTATGAATTATGCATGCATGTAGGTACGGTGGATTATTTTTACTGCAAGCATACAAGTAAATTAACCAATCGTAGCTATTGGTCATTGCGAAAATGGTGAATGGAACCTAGGTGCGCGCGCACCCATTTACGGAAAGTTCAAAAAAATGCTATTTAAAAGTTTCCAAAAAATGTGAAGTAAATTTTTGCATGTAGATATTATGTTGATACTTACTCATGTGTGTTTTCACGGAAAAATACCATTGTGTGTGACCAACACAAAAATGACAAAATGCAAATTCCTATTCCTGTGAATAGTACAAATTCCTGTTCACTATTCTCATTTGGACATTTTGTCATTTTTATACAGGTCACACACAATGGTATTTTTTCGTGAAAACTCACACGAGTAAGTATCAACATAATATGTACATGCAAAATTTTACTTCACATTTTTTGGAAACTTTTAAATAGCATTTTTTTTTGAACTTTTCGTAAATGGGTGCGCGCGTACCCAGGTTCCATTCCTCCGGGTCCTTGGTCATTGGCACTATATTCGATTCACAAGGTTGTTTTGATCTTGAAGTGCTCATTTTTTGCTTCTCTTCCTACATTTTCACAATATTGTTAATATGATTGATTTCTAGCAGTCGAAGGTAACATGCAGTAGAGTTTTGTTTCTTCCCAAAATGAGGGTAATACTCAGCTTCTGTATGAAAGGATGCATATGGCCTGTTTATTCCAATGCATTAGAATTACTCTAGAATTAATAGAACTATTTGCTTTTTTTCCCTGAAAACGCCATCTGCTTTTGCTGTTGACAGAGTAGTTCATAGCTACCGGAAGATATATCACTGTCCTCAACTCCCTGTTTTGATTTGCTTGCCAAAAAATCGACATGTCATGGAGAGAGAGAAAAAACGCATACCACAAGCTTCCAAAGAAACCTGTCCACTGGCTCTTTGAATTATAGTACCCTTTTCGCTTTAGAGGGGCCCTTGGTATTTTCATCAGATTTCAGAAAGATATGGTAGGCAATGTAGGATCAAGGACAGACATACATGCAAGCACATGGGAACTCATAGAGAAGAAGATACTTTTGTTGTTGGCGGTGGATGGTGTGTGTGGACTTGTCAGGGGCCACACTATTGGAGCATGTCTAACAGAACCCGTAAAATAGGCCGAAACCGAAAAAGTTCGGCGGATTTACAGGTTCGGGCCAAAACTGGGCCAGAATGGCGCCCGAACTCGGGGTCTGGCCCGTAAAACGAGTTCAGGGGCCCGAGAAACTCGACGGCCGCCCCGTATTAAAAGGAACCGTGGAGGGGAGTTCGGTTTCCAAAACCTACTCCCCTCCGCCGCTTCCACTCCCTCCGCCACCGCCTGCTTGGATTCCGGCCAGCTCTGTGCAGCCACCTCTCCACCCTCCCCAGCGGCGCGATGGCCTCTCGTGGTGGCTCAGCAGGCCGCGGCGCGGGATTGGGCAGTGGGTACTCGCCGACGCGTCCCTCGTGTTTCGCACCGACCGGAACGTCGCGTGCAAGCGCAGCGCCTGCCGGTGGACGAACTGGAGGCTCATGCCCCCAGGGAAGCTGGCGAGGTACGCCAACGGCGGTGAGGGGTCGTTGTCTGGAGGCTCGATTCGCGCACCAAGGCCCCCCCGTCGCTGACACGTCCGTTGGGAACCCCAAGAGGAAGGTGTGATGCGCACAGCAGCAAGTTTCCCTCAGTAAGAAACCAAGGTTTATCGAATCAGTAGGAGCCAAGAAGCACGTTGAAGGTTGTTGGTGGCGGAGCGTAGTGCGGCGCAACACCAGGGATTCCGGCGCCAACGTGGAACCTGCACAACACAACCAAAGTACTTTGCCCCAACGTAACAGTGAGGTTGTCAATCTCACCGGCTTGCTGTGAACAAAGGATTAACCGTATTGTGTGGAAGATGATGATTGTTTGCGAAGAACAGTAAAGAACAAGTATTGCAGTAGATTGTATTTCAGATGTAAAGAATAGGACCGGGGTCCATAGATCACTAGTGGTGTCTCTCCCATAAGATAAACAGATGTTGGGTGAACAAATTACAGTTGGGAAATTGACAAATAAAGAAGGCATAACAATGCACATACATATATCATGATGAGTACTATGAGATTCAATCAGGGCATTACGACAAAGTACATAGACCGCTATCCGGCATGCATCTATGCCTAAAAAGTCCACTTTCGAGGTTATCATCCGAACCCCTTCCGGTATTAAGTTGTAAACAACGAGACAATTGCATTAAGTATGGTGCGTAATGTAATCAACACAAATATCCTTAGACAAAGCATCGATGTTTTATCCCTAGTGGCAACAGCACATCCACAACCTTAGAACTTTCATTCACTGTCCCAGATTTAATGGAGGCATGAACCCACTATCGAGCATAAATACTCCCTCTTGGAGTCACAAGTATCAACTTGGCCAGAGCTTCTACTAGCAACGGAGAGCATGCAAGAACATAAATAACATATATGATAGATTGATAATCAACTTGACATAGTATTCAATATTCATCGGATCCCAACAAACACAACATTGATTATCAATATATGTTGTGTTTGTTGGGATCCGATGAATATTGAATACTATGTCAAGTTGATTATCAATCTATCATATATGTTATTTATGTTCTTGCATGCTCTCCGTTGCTAGTAGAGGCTCTGGCCAAGTTGATACTTGTAACTCCAAGAGGGAGTATTTATGCTCGATAGTGGGTTCATGCCTCCATTGAATCTGGGACAGTGAATGAAAGTTCTAAGGTTGTGGATGTGCTGTTGCCACTAGGGATAAAACATTGATGCTTTATCTAAGGATATTTGTGTTGATTACATTACGCACCATACTTAATGCAATTGTCTGTTGTTTACAACTTAATACCGGAAGGGGTTCGGATGATAACCTGAAAGTGGACTATTTAGGCATAGATGCATGCTGGATAGCGTCTATGTACTTTGTCTAATGCCCTGATTAAATCTCATAGTACTCATCATGATATATGTATGTGCATTATTATGCCTTCTTTATTTGTCAATTGCCCAACTGTAATTTGTTCACCCAACATGCTATTTATCTTATGGGAGAGACACCACTAGTGAACTGTGGACCCCGGTCCATTCTTTACATCTGAAATACAATCTACTGCAATTGTTTTTTACTGTTCTTCGCAAACAAACATCATCTTCCACACTATACATCTAATACTTTGTTTTCAGCAAGCCGGTGAGATTGACAACCTCACTGTTACGTTGGGGCAAAATACTTTGATTGTGTTGTGCAGGTTCCACATTGGCGCCGGAATCCCTGGTGTTGCGCCGCACTACATTTCGCCGCCATCAACCTTCAACGTGCTTCTTGGCTCCTACTGGTTCGATAAACCTTGGTTTCTTACTGAGGAAAAACTTGCTACTGTACGCATCACACCTTCCTCTTGGGGTTCCCAACGGACGTGTGTTAAATGCACGTATCAACGGCCATCTTCCAGCCGCCGCTGCTTGGCAGCCGCATGTCCGGCGGGACTGGATACCGGGCGTGGTACAACGCCCACGCCTCCGGCACGGTGAGGCTGCCGCGGCCGAAGCCGTTCGCCGCGGCGATCTTGCGAGAGGACGAGCTCGACATTTTGGAGCGGCGAGGAGAAGATCGCGGGAGGGGCAGGCGCCGGCGACGAGAAGGTTTGTGAGCGGTGAGAACTGCAGGGCGTCTTAAAACAGCGGCGGCAGCGGGTGGTTGCACGCAATAACGCCCGCGCGGACGGCCACGCGGCCATGCACGACGAGACGTGTCCCTGCGTCGCCTGGGAAAATAGGGACGCCATTAACGTCGCTTGACCAAAGGTAGGCGACGGGGTTTTAGCCTTCCGAGCTGCTGACGCGTTAGGCCCGCGCCGGTTCGCCTCGCTTTTCGTTGTGTCCGGCGTGCCCGGAGCGTCCCCTGTGGGACGGAGACGGGCTCGGGGCGCCGGACACCGTATCGGGCCGCGCCGGGACAAAAATGGGCTGTGGGAGACGCGGCTGGAACGGTTTTTTGGTCCGACGCGCCCCGAATTGCTTTGGGGGACGCTTTGGGAGACGCGGCTGGAGATGCTCTTAGTCTTCAGCGGAGCTAGGGTTTCGCCCCAGTGCCGCCCTGGGGGACGCCATAGGAGCCCAGTCTTATCAGTTATAACATGCTACTAGCTAGCCACTGTCTGAATCTTTCCTTGAGAAAGCAATGTAAAACGATTGCGTCTGAAACGAATTTGCGCGAAAGCTAATTCACGCCACGTCGATTCACATAACACGCAAGATAATCCATGTGGCATCATGGTGTGAGGCATCTGCTACACGAAAGAAGATCAAAATCACATCGGCCCGTCCATTTGCGGGAGGAGATTTTGAGAGGCAGGAGAAAAGCGAGAGAAAAGCAAAATACTATGGATGTTTTCACACTGGCGTGCGGTCGATCGGACGATCGGGTAGGCACGAACTGGTGGCGAGTCGTGGAGATCTGTCACGGCCAGCCATGGATTCCAACACTTCATCATGGGACAAAAAACAAATCCTGATCTAAGTTAATGGCGCATGATCTAGTTGGTGATCAAGTAGTCAGATTAGATTAAGCCGCAGCTGTCGGGATGAGAGGGACGCGATAGATCAAGAGTAGTGACGACACGTATGCGTGCAACGAAGTCCTCTTTCTGAGAAAAGGGAAGCAAAGAGAAATCGAAGGAGACGGTGGTCGGAATTGGAAAAGGAAAAGGATAAAGAAAACTATAGTCAGAGATAACGAATGATCTTAAGTTTTCACAGGTTTCCTTTCCTACGAGAATCGATCGATCACTGTCACCAAAGCCGATGAGCACGTACGCTACAATAATGCGAAAGCGGCCAGCTGACCTGCCTGGGAATGAAATGCATGTATGTAGTAGGCACAGAGAAAAAATTAACAGGGATCAAATCATCTCTCCACTCACCTAACGCGGTATGATCAGGCTACTAATGGTAGCTTGCCTTCGAAATTACACCCTTCATCCAAACTAATTAAGAAGCTTAATTAACTTTGTACCCAAAACGAAACACGTGACTTCTTGCTATGCCTTCCGGCCGGTAGATAGTCAGGTGTCATCCTTAACAGTGGATTTGGGATTGTTAATTTTTTTCTGGAAATGAGGATGAACAGTCGTCGATCTCTACATTTCGTCGGTGTTAATTGGCATTTTTTTATATATATTTTTAACTAAGCTATTCCTACCTATCTTCTTTTGTATGTTTTCATTGCCTACATCTTTTTTCTTTGCGGGACGTACATCTTAGATGCCGAGGCCCTCAGTAGAGCTCTTGGTTAGTTAAGTTCATCGCCATGAAACGATGTAAAGAATCAATAAAGAGGCTTCGTTTTCAAAAATAAAATATCTCACTTGGATCATGCTTATCTATCTAGTTATCTTATATGGCATCTGTATGTGGTGTGAAAAGGGCGACGTAGCACCAAGTGTCACCATCCATGAGCCATGCCTTTTGGATCTTTTACCCACCAGCAAAACATTATCTAATCAATAATGTCTGGATTTGCTCAACTCGTAAGTAGATCTTGTCCCATCACCACTGCTATTTAAGTAAAGAGAGTGGCTTAATTATAGAAGACGGGAAAATGTGCAGAACATCATAGGTACACACACAAGTACTCTACTTTACCCACTTACATACCAAGAAATCAATAGGAAAAAATATTGTGTGGGTGGACCAATAAACTTAATTTCCAAGAAATGCACCTTGCCAAGTGGATATGCAACAATGGGTCGAAATCCAATACTTTTGAGGGGCACTCAATATGGCATATTGTCTTAGTCATCATCAAAGAGACTATGAAAAGCCAGTAGTAGTAACATGTAGTTAGAGGGGCACCTAAGATCTTTGATCGGGCGACGACGACGCTGGTGCACTGTTTTTTTTTAGAGGCGTTGCTTTTGAAGAGTCTGTATTTCAGGTGTTCAAGGGGGTGGATGTATTAGTGTTGCTAGGCCTGGGATGCTATAACGGGACTTTTCTTTCTTAGTTTTCTTTTATCTTTTTTGGATGTGTGCATCCGTACTGCTATTGGGTGTTGCATTGATGCTGGGTGTAATTGATATCTTTAGATATTAATATATTTCCTTTATCGAAAAAAGTTAGAGGGGCACCATATCTTTTCAAAAGAAAGGAAAATATGAGAACTAGATTTGCCAAAATATTATGGTCGTATGTTGAAAGCAGGATGATATCATCTACCACCAATCTCTTCTCTATTAGCGACAATGTTTCTGTTCACTCATACTCCTTTTGCCAGACGATTATCCGATCATGAGATTCTTGGTTTATTTTCTCATGTGTGGCACTGAACGTTCTGTTAGAAGAAGAACATGGAAAATGGAAGAAAAACAACATGAATACCACGATACTCCAAACAAAGCTTGATCTCCTGGAGCCCGATTTTTTTAATTCAATTCCAAAAAATATTTTAAAAACACCATACATATAGATGTCTGGTATGTACATATATTTTTTATGTAGATTTATGTTTTCATTACACAAATGATAAATGTGAAAACCAAAATAAAAAAGTTGATGCCTACTTAGGCCACATTATTGTGTAGAAAAATTAGCATTTCGTAAAATAATCTCTATGTATTTGTAAAAGATATTCAGATGTGTGATGAAACTTGAAATGCCCCTGTAGCCTGTGCTCCATATCGCCGCCCTCCACTAACACCATGTTACAAGTATATAGTCATTGTAGTCTTTTGAAATCTTGCATCTGCCATGCGGAGGATCCTAATATCCTTGGGTACTACAAGTATGACAAATTTGATTTTTGTTTCTGTTTTTTTTTGGTTCCATACATTCAGCTAGGTATGGCTGACAACTTTTTTAAGGGCTCCTTTAGTAAAACATTTGAATTCGTAGTGATATTAACATAACCACACCAAATCTAGGGATTCAAAGCCTTTAAAATCCGATGTGTACTCTCTAGTTTGCTCGGGAGTTTGAGCTTGTAAAGGAAATATCAGGGGAAAGTAAAAAAAAAATCTCCAAAGTAGTAAAATAATGGAAAGACAAACTCACGAGTAACACAACCTTCCTTGCATGCAACATTCATGAGCACAATCTTTTCTTTTTCCAGCGTCCACAAGGTCTCCATTGGAAATGGCACGAAGGCGTAGTTTTAGGAGTCGTAGTGGCTTGATGGGTGTGGCCTAAGGACATCTCCACCCTTATTTACGGCCTATCCCTCCATTTATAGATATAAGGTGTATAGTTTTTGGCATGGAAATTAAGAAACATACATGAAGAGAAAACTACGCAAGATTTTGGCGGGATTGATCCTGGATAATTGACATGATAAAAAATAGAGGGGTTTCAAAAGGTAAGGAAAAACAAGCAAATCCCCCCCAAAAAAAGTCCACACAGGTTGTCCAAGGCAATATACCTTATATTTTGGAGTCTTTTCTAAAAAAAAATCTATACACCTTATATCTAGGAACGGAGGGAGTAATAACTATCGGGTCTAGCAAATCAACACTTATGATGGTCATTCCCGAGATCATATCCTACAATTTATCAAGTTATGGAAGAAGGTGGCCCTTATCCATGTCGATGTCAAAACTCCAAACAAGTTTTCTTCGAGTTTCACTAATGATTCTACTTAGTGATTTTTTGGCCAACAAGATTCTATTTGTGGCTTTAATTGGTTGTGCCTGACAATGTTCTTGTTGAATGCATTGTTTTGAGAGTGAGGACTTTTTCAGGGTGAAAACCTAAGACCTATGATCAGGCGATGACAATGTTTGTGCACTGTTTTCTTCTTGAAAGTGTCGCTTATGGAGAAGTTGATCTTCTGGTGTTGTTTTGGTGGTGTGAGTGTTGTTGTTTCAAGAAATGGATCACTATAGCGGGACTTTTCTTTTCTGTAATTTTTTTCTTAGCTGTGTGCATCCTTTATGCCATTAGGACATGATTTTGTTGCAGAGGCTGGGTGTAATTGGTATCTTCATGATATTAATATATGCTCTTTATCGAAAAAAATCTATTTATGGGCCTAACATCTGGAATCGTGCCTTCCATAGTTTGTTTCGTTCTCCAAACTAGGGCGTGGAGGGAGGATAGACTTGAGTGGCCAGGGTGGAAAAAATTGTGGGATTTACAAAGCTATGTGTTATCAAATTCAAGAGTATGTGGCTTAGATCCTTTTCAAATACTGCTTCTCTATTAGACTGTGGTTTAACTTGAAGATGTCGTTAGGCCTTCATGATATTATGTTGGCGATTGGCATGCCACCCCAACAAAAAGTGGCGAACCAATGTGATTCATAAGAGGGGCGCTTTGAGAAAGGCCATGACTTTGCTTGACATAGGGTTCGCCACTTTTTGTTGGGGGCTTTATGCCTGGTAGTTGGAGCGGAGGGAAGGATTCGGCCACCTGGATCCTTGCCAATATAGGGAATCTCCTCCTCGCTCTTCTTCTCCAGTGGTCGGAGGGGAGAGTGGAGCTAAGGACTGACGCTCCCTCAATTAAGGTGTGGCGGTGTACCACCTGGTGCTACGCAACCACGGTGGGCGTTAGCTTTTCCTGGCCGGCCTTGGAGGCGAGGGGAAAGCGCGAGCACGCCGGTGAGCAATGTCGTGGAGGAGCTCCTTTTTAAGCTTCATGCACTAGCCACTTGAACCAAAAGTCCGACGAGAAGACAAGTCAACACGTGTAGAGAGGCAAAGAGGCTGCGTCGGGACCACACGCCACACGGCAAGAGGCTGCGGGGGAATTTAGTATAAATTGTGAAAGCCAGAATTTGAACTCGAGACCTGGGGCTCTGATACCATGTTAAGCTTCATGCACTAGCCACTTGAACCAAAAGTCCGAACTGATGGAAAGGGCTAGGCAATCTACTTTATACACGTCAACACTCCTGACCGGACGTGGAGGCGAGGAGGAGTGCAACTGCTTCGTTGCGAACTCGACATCGTCCTAGTGGTCTTATCCCTGCTGCTTCCTGTGTGGAGGCAGCACGTCGAAGCTGTTTCTCTCGGTCGGCCGTGGTGGCGAGGGAGAGGAGAGCGACAGTGATGCTGCTGCGCTGCACTGGATGTGGTGCCTGTGGTCCCGTGAGTTTGCGATCTTTTCTGCGGCTCCCAAGCATCGACATTGTGCCACTGCTATCTTCGGCCGTTGGGACAGCCCCGCAGAGCTCGAGCGATTTTCTCCTCCTTCGCTGGAGGATCTACTCCGATCTTGACGCGGCGGACAGCGCCATGGCCTCACCAAGTGGTTTCGTCCCCAGTGGAGCTTGTGGTGGCCGCGGCTGGAGGTCAAACCTCGAAGGCGTTGTGGATGGACTCGATCGCGTTTTTGCGCGTCTTTGCAGGGTGTTTGTTGTAAAACTCGAGGGCTTTGTAGTTTTTTCTACTTTCCTTGGGGTCCTTCATGTAAATGTACTCCTGCCGCCGAAGTGATGCAAACTCTAGGTCCTTCGGGACCCACACTGTTCAAACAAATTCCGATCCGGTGACCCTTTTAGGCAACATGCATGGGTTTAGATTTCATGGATAATGGAGGGTGCGCTGAGTTCGTTTATCGATCTTTGTTTGCTCCACACGCTGGACTCATCTTATCTTGTTTGGACCCGAACTGATGTATCAAGACACTGCTTGTGCAATCGCATCAGGAAGATATAGTCATGGTTATCTTTTGGTGCAACAGTAAAAACGATCACGTTACTGGCCCACAAAAGATTTATTCTAAGTTAGATAGGACTTCTGACTACAAAGTTGTCTGCCAAAAGAGATGAAAGGAAAAAACCAAAGATGCTTATCCGTGAAAAGAGCCTTTGAGTGGTGAGTGGTGACAAGAAAGCTGTTCTTTTCGGCTAGAATTTTCTCTATCTCCAATAAAACTAGCACCGCTTGATTTCAAAAAGCTTCTATTTTGTTACTCCTATGATCTAGTATTTTTTTTATTGTGGTTTCAGTTTAATTTCGAACTAAAACCATTACACAAGTTATGAAATAGAGTTAGTATGTCCTAGTGCAAGCGACGTCGTTGCTCCTTTCTTCTTTTTCCTTTGGCCCACAAATAATGACTTACTTTTGCTGAGGTTGCGTAAAATATGTTTAGCAAAAAAAAAACAGAGACACACACACCATTTGAAAAATATATGTAACCATACTACTGTTATCACCAGAATTTGACCGGATCAGAGGTGGGCCGCGATTGAAGATGGGCTTGAAGAATATACATGGAAGAAATACATAAATCGGCCTTATATACCAAGTTTGGGCTAGTTTGCCCGTGTATCTGTAACATAGTAGGATACGTGTCGGTTAGTTAGAGTTTGGGCTCGTGCCCGGTTGGGATTATTCCCACGTTAGAAAGTCTACGGACTATAAATATGTATCTAGGGTTTATGAAATAAACAACAATCACGTTCACCACAAACCAATCTAGGCGCATCGCCAACTCCCTTGTCTCGAGGGTTTTCTTCCGGGTAAGCACCATGCTGCCTAGATCGCATCTTGCGATCTAGGCAGCACACGTTTATTCGTCGTTCATGCGTTGCTCGTGCTGAAGCCTTTTTGATGGCGAGCAACGTAGTTATCATAGATGTTTTAGGGTTAGCATTGTTCATCGTATCACATGCTATCGTCGTGCGACCCTGAGACATCTAGCCGCCCTTACACCTATCTTGGGTGTAAGGGCGGCACCCCGCTTGATCATTATTTAGTAGATCCGATCCGTTATGATTGCTCCTTGTTCTTCAAGGATTAGTTTAATATCTGCATAGTTAGGCCTTACAAACGGGTTGAAGGATCCGAAGTGGCGCGTAGGGTGTAGTTTGCTAGCCCTAGACAGGATGTTCCGAGGATCAACTTCGTGTTGGTTTTTAGGCCTTGTCTAGGGTCGGTTTACGATCACCGTGCGTGGCCGCCAGGCTCAATCACGAGTAGGATGTTCCGATTATGCGGTGAAAACCCTAAATCGTAGTAGGTCGTTCTAGCTTTGTTTTGATCAAGCAGGACCACCATCTGATCGTACACCTCTTCACCTCTTACGCATCATGGGTGGATCGGCTCCTTGAGCCGATTCACAGGATAACCTGAGAGCCGATCGAGGCTCGTATTTAATGTTTACGTGTATGCCATGCAGGAAACTAAGCGAGGCATCATCCAACACCTTCCCGACCAGGTATAGGTCAGGTGGAACGCCTCTGCATCAGCATCGGACGTGCGAGCGTAAGGCTTTGCGGGCCGTCGCTCGGAGGGACCAGGGCCAGCCGCAGTCCCGGGAGATTCCCGGCTCTACGGTGTTGCCCGTCGCTGCCCGCCGGTGGGTTTCCGACCGAAACACATTCGCGGCACGCCCGGTGGGACAATCTTCGACATCAACCGCATCGCCATCTACATCTGAGATGGCGGAAGGCACTCCGATCAAGTACGAGGATCTGACTGACGAGCTCAAGAAGAAGCATGACGAGATCAAAGCAGTCCTCGAAGCCGACCTCATCGGCTCTTTTCACAGAACCCGCTCACATGGCATCAGGTGGAAGGGGTTCTCACCTGAAGGCGCGCTCGATGGAGTGGACATGTCCACCCCGTCAGAAGAACGCACCAGGTCCCTGCGTCAGGAGATTAACTTCATGGTGGCTCATTCGGTGCACCGCCATTCTGAGAGCCTGGTGAACACTTTGGAGCGTGTCGCTCTGCGCGTGATCCAGGAAATCATGAGCCATCAGTATTCTCCGTCAGGACCAGCTCTCGGGACTCACCAAGGAGAGATGCCACTCCAGTCCCGTCCACCGCTGCCGTTCGCATTGGCAGCACCAGAAGTGCCGAGTTCATCGGCATACGTCGTCTACAAGATCGGTGGTGACCCTAGTGACTACCAATTCTTGCATGAGGCGCCTAAGGAGATCCCTCACGGATACACGTGCGCATACGTGCCGGACTCGCAATGAATCGGGCGCTCTCGAACCAGGCCGCAACAGCGAGGGACTTCCGGAACAGCGAGGAGGAACTTCGGGAACAGATCTTGAGAAGCGGACGTGGCTAGCTAAGTATGCCACTCCGACAAACCTCCGCAGCTCAGCTCCTGCAGTTGGCTCGCAGCTGGAAAAGCAAGCATGGCTGGCTAAGTATGCCACCCCGGCGAATCTTCGGAGTTCGACGCCCGCAGCCATCACCGCGGATCAGATTTGTACAATCCTGAAAGACCAGTTCGGCATGATGCCGAAAAGGAGGACAATCGGCTACTCCAAGCCGTACCCCAACGAGTACGAGTTGATCCCGCTACCACCCAAATATCGGCTCCCTGATTTCACCAAGTTTAATGGATCAGATGGTTCCAGCTCCATCGAGCATGTGAGCCGATATTTGGCACAGCTGGGCACGATCTCAGCATCAGACGAGCTGCGCGTGAGGTTCTTCGCACAGTCCCTCACAGGATCGGCTTTCGGGTGGCACACATCGCTGCCACCAGACTCAATCCGGACGTGGAAGCAGTTGGAAGAGCAGTTCCACGTGCAGTATCACTCAGAGGCTTCCGAGGCTGGCATTGCCGATCTAGCAGAAGTACGACAGAAGCGCGGGGAAACAGTATCAGAATACGTCCAGCGCTTCAGGACCATTAGGAACCGATGCTATTCGGTTCATGTGACCGAAAAGAAGCGATCGAGTTGGCGGTGGTGGGTCTCTCATCATCCATCAAGGACGTGGCCTCCCAAGCGAGACTACCCTTCACCGGCACACATGGTGCGGAAGCTGTCGGCATATGAACAGCGCCACCCGGATGTTTACCAGGATAAATTCAAGCGTGCGGTGGTCCCGGTTGAGGCGGATGAAGATGAAGGTGCTGCGGGAGATCAAGAGGTAGCAAGTGGCTGAATGGACTCGGGGGCAAGCCCCGTGTCCCGTAAATGGGTTAAGCCACAAGGTCCTCCAAAAGGGTTTGACTTCGACGTGACCAAAGCTGAGCAGATTTTCGACCTCTTACTCAAGGAGAAGCAGCTAAAGTTACTCGAAGGCCACAAGATCCCCACGGTGCAGGAGCTGAACGGAAAGTCATACTGCAAGTGGCATAACACGTTCACCCACGCCACCAACGACTGCAGGGTGTGGCGTCAGCAGGTCCAAATGGCGATAGAACAAGGGCGTCTAATTTTCAGCCGCACGCCATGAAGGTCGACACACACCCCTTCCCCGCCGTTAACATGGTGGAGTGCACTTACCATGGAGGGTGCCAGCCAGGATTCTCGTGCAATATCAACATGGTAGGACCCGGGCACCACTCGGTAAGGACGGAGATGAGGGCAGCTGCTCTCATAGCAAGGACACAGAGGAAGCCGCTCCACGCGATCGGCTCCGTCACGATGGCAAGCGCTACATCACGAGAGGGAGAAGTGAGGAACGTAAGATATCGGCGACCTCTCTCTGATCACCTCCTCAACAAGTATGTGGGTCAATATGACCAACGCCGGCATTACAACGACGATGATGAAAGAGATCGTCTGGCTAGGGACGCCAGGAGACACCGTCGGCATGATCGCGACGAGGAGAGATATGAGCGCCACGCCAAGGAAAAGTCGAGAGAGCAATACGACGTGGATAGGCACTGGGACTGCCCCTTCTTCGGACACTCGCTGGGATTCAGGAATGAGCCGATTGCCTACAATCGGCAACCGCCTGAATGTAGACAAAAGAAGAAGGATGCAGCTAACGTGTCCGGGTTCAAACGTCTAGGACCTCTCCCGCCTCGGAACAAGCACGCTGAGTCCGCTCGGGTAGAAGATCTCGAGGAACTAGAGGACGATGATGAAGAAGACAAGTATCATCGGCCAAGGTGGTGCCCCGATGGGCTCAGCCGTTCCCAAAAGCGTAGGGTTCAGCGACTACGTGGGTTGGAGGAAGCCGAAAGGTTGTACTCGCACACGTTGAGGAAGGCGCTGCCCGATCCGGCCGCTAAAATTCAGCGAACCCCGGACGAAGAAGGTCGGCCACAAAGGAAAGAGTGGCGCCCCGGACAAAAGAAAGCCGATGATGAGACATCGGCCGGCACAAACATGGTGTTCATCCTTCCAACGCAGTTTAGTGCTCCGAGATTAGACGAAGCACCTGTGGCACAACTTGATCGCGGCCCACGGCCGGTTATCTTTGAGAAGCCACGAGAAAGAAGCTACAGGCATCTGAAGGCCCTATACTTGCGAGGTTACATCAATGGGCAGCCTCGTCAACAAGATGCCGGTGGACACCGGAGCGGCGATCAACATTATGCCATACTCCATGCTACGTCGGTTGGGACGCTCTAGCTCGGATCTGATCAAGACCAATGTGACACTGAGCGATTTCAGCGGCCAAGCATCTGACGCACAAGGTGTTCTGAACGTGGATCTGACCGTAGGAAGGAAAACCGTCCCTACGACGTTCTTTATTGTCGACAGCAAGAGCACCTATGCTGTCCTACTAGGGAGAGATTGGATCCACGCCAATCTGTTGCATTCCATCCACGATGCACCAATGCCTAATACGGTGGGATGGAGATGAAGTAGAAGTCGTCCATGCAGATGATTCAGCCGAGATTTCAACGGCTGGCATGAACGTTTGGGAGACATCAGGCCAAGAGCCACTCTCAGGCATCAATTTGGACGACTGCGAGCGCATCGACGTGACAAAGGACGGGGTTAGGTTGGTGATGGCGTGTATTTCACACGTTCGTTGGGCAACCCCAAGAGGAAGGTATGATGCGCACAGCAGCAAGTTTTCCCTCAGAAAGAAACCAAGGTTTATCGAACCAGGAGGAGCCAAGAAGCACGTTGAAGGTTGATGGCGGCGGGATGTAGTGCGGCGCAACACCGGAGATTCCGGCGCCAACGTGGAACCTGCACAACACAACCAAAGTACTTTGCCCCAACGAAACAGTGAGGTTGTCAATCTCACCGGCTTGCTGTAACAAAGGATTAACCGTATTGTGTGGAAGATGATTGTTTGCAGAGAAAATAGTAAAACAAGTACTGCAGCAGATTTGTATTTCAGTATTAAAGAATGGACCGGGGTCCACAGTTCACTAGAGGTGTCTCTCCCATAAGATAAAAGCATGTTGGGTGAACAAATTACAGTCGGGCAATTGACAAATAGAGAGGGCATAACAATGCACATACATGTCATGATAAGTATAGTGAGATTTAATTGGGCATTACGACAAAGTACATAGACCGCCATCCAACTGCATCTATGCCTAAAAAGTCCACCTTCGAGGTTATCGTCCGAACCCCTTCCAGTATTAAGTTGCAAAGCAACAGACAATTGCATTAAGTATGGTGCGTAATGTAATCAACAACTACATCCTCGGACATAGCGCCAATGTTTTATCCCTAGTGGCAACAGCACAACACAACCCTAGAACTTTCTGTCACTCCCCCAGGTGTCAATGCAGGCATGAACCCACTATCGAGCATAAATACTCCCTCTTGGAGTTAAAAGCAAAAACTTGGCCAGAGCCTCTACTAGTAACGGAGAGCATGCAAGATCATAAACAACACATATGTAATAACTTGATAATTAACATAACATGGTATTCTCTATCCATCGGATCCCGACAAACACAACATAGAGTATTACGGATAGATGATCTTGATCATGTTAGGCAGCTCACAAGATCCAACAATGAAGCACAATGAGGAGAAGACAACCATCTAGCTACTGCTATGGACCCATAGTCCAGGGTGAACTACTCACTCATCACTCTGGAGGCGACGATGGCGGTGTAGAGTCCTCCGGGAGATGAATCCCCTCTCCGGCAGGGTGCCGGAGGAGATCTCCAGAATCCCCCGAGATGGGATCGGCGGCGGCGGCTTCTCGCAAGGTTTTCCGTATCGTGGTTTTTCGCATCGGGGGTTTCGCGACGGAGGCTTTAAGTAGGCGGAAGGGCGAGTCGGAGGGCCGACGAGGGGCCCACACCACAGGGCGGCGCGGGCCCCCTTGGCCGCGCCGCCATGTGGTTTGGCCACCTCGTGGCCCCACTTCGTATGCTCTTCGGTCTTCCGGAAGGTTCGTGGCGAAATAGGCCCCCGGGTCTTTGTTTCGTCCAATTCCGAGAATATTTCGTTACTAGGATTTACGAAACCAAAAACAGCAGAAAACAGGAACCGGCACTTCGGCATCTTGTTAATAGGTTAGTTCCAGTAAAATGCACGAATATGACATAAAGTGTGCATAAAACATGTAGGTATCATCAATAATATGGCATAGAACATAAGAAATTATCGATACGTCGGAGACGTATCAAGCATCCCCAAGCTTAGTTTTGCTCGTCCCGAGCAGGTAAAACGATAACAAAGATAATTTCCGAAGTGATATGCCATCATAACCTTGATCATACTATTTGTAAACATATGTAGTGAATGCAGCGATCAAAACAATGGTAATGACATGAGTAAACAAGTGAATCATAAAGCAAAGATTTTTCATGAATAGTACTTCAAGACAAGCATTAATAAGTCTTGCATAAGAGTTAACTCATAAAGCAATAAATCAAAGTAAAGGTATTGAAGCAACACAAAGGAAGATTAAGTTTCAGCGGTTGCTTTCAACTTGTAACATGTATATCTCATGGATAATTGTCAACATAGAGTAATATAACAAGTACAATATGCAAGTATGTAGGAATCAATGCACAGTTCACACAAGTGTTTGCTTCTTGAGGTGGAGAGAGATAGGTGAACTGACTCAACATAAAAGTAAAAGAATGGTCCTTCAAAGAGGAAAGCATCGATTGCTATATTTGTGCTAGAGCTTTTATTTTGAAAACATGAAACAATTTTGTCAACGGTAGTAATAAAGCATATGAGTTATGAAAGTTATATCTTACAAGTTGCAAGTCTCATGCATAGTATACTAATAGTGCCCGCACCTTGTCCTAATTAGCTTGGACTACCGGATCTTTGCAATGCACATGTTTTAACCAAGTGTCACAATGGGGTACCTCCATGCCGCCCGTACAAAGGTCTAAGGAGAAAGCTCGCATTTTGGATTTCTCGCTTTTGATTATTCTCAACTTAGACATCCATACCGGGACAACATGGACAACAGATAATGGACTCCTCTTTAATGCATAAGCATGTGGCAACAATTATTATTCTCATATGAGATTGAGGATATGTGTCCAAAACTGAAACCTCCACCATGAATCATGGCTTTAGTTAGCGGCCCAATGCTCTTCTCTAACAATATGCATGCTCCAACCATAAAGGTGGTAGATCTCTCTTACTTCAGACAAGACGGACATGCATAGCAACTCACATGATATTCAACAAAGAATAGTTGATGGCGTCCCCGAAGCATGGTTATCGCACAACAAGCAACTTAATAAGAGATAAAGTGCATAAGTACATATTCAATACCATAATAGTTTTTAAGCTATTTGTCCCATGAGCTATATATTGCAAAGGTGAATGATGGAATTTTAAAGGTAGCACTCAAGCAATTTACTTTGGAATGGCGGATAAATACCATGTAGTAGGTAGGTATGGTGGACACAAATGGCATAGTGGTTGGCTCAAGTATTTTGGATGCATGAGAAGTATTCCCTCTCGATACAAGGTTTAGGCTAGCAAGGTTATTTGAAACAAACACAAGGATGAACGGTACAGCAAAACTCACATAAAAGACATATGGTAAATATTATAAGACTCCATACCGTCTTCTTTGTTGTTCAAAACTCAATACTAGATGTTATCTAGACTCTAGAGAAACCAAATATGCAAACCAAATTAGCAAGCTCTAAGTATTTCTTCATTAATGGGTGCAAAGTATATGATGCAAGAGCTTAAACATGATCACAACAATTGCCAAGTATCAAATTATCCAAGACATTTTAGAGTTACTACATGTAGCATTTTCCAATTCCAACCATATAACAATTTAACGAAGAAGAAACTTCGCCATGAATACTATGAGTAGAGCCTAAGGACATATTTGTCCATATGCTACAGCGGAGCGTGTCTCTCTCCCATAAAGTGAATGCTAGGATCCATTTTATTCAAACAAAACAAAAAACAAAAACAAACCGACGCTCCAAGCAAAGTGCATAAGATGTGACGGAATAAAAATATAGTTTCGGGGGAGGAACCCGATAATGTTGTCGATGAAGAAGGGGATGCCTTGGGCATCCCCAAGCTTAGACGCTTGAGTCTTCTTGATATATGCAGGGGTGAACCACCGGGGCATCCCCAAGCTTAGAGCTTTCACTCTTCTTGATCATAGTATATCATCCTCCTCTCTTGACCCTTGAAAACTTCCTCCACACCAAACTCGAAACAACTCATTAGAGGGTTAGTGCACAATAAAAATTAACATGTTCAGAGGTGACACAATCATTCTTAACACTTCCGGACATTGCATAAAGCTACTGGACATTAATGGAACAAAGAAATTCATCCATCATAGCAAAAGAGGCAATGCGAAATAAAAGGCAGAATCGTCAAAACGAACAGTCCGTAAAGATGGATTTTATTAGGGCACCAGACTTGCTCAAATGAAAATACCCAAATTGAATGAAAGTTGCGTACATATCTGAGGATCATGCACGTAAATTGACTTAATTTTCTGAGCTACCTACAGGGAGGTAGACCCAGATTCGTGACAGCAAAGAAATCTGGAACTGCGCAGTAATCCAAATCTAGTACTTACTTTACTATCAAAGACTTTACTTGGCACAACAAAACTCAAAACTAAGATAAGGAGAGGTTGCTACAGTAGTAAACAACTTCCAAGACACAAATATAAAACAAAGTACTGTAGCAAAATAACACATGGGTTATCTCCCAAGAAGTTCTTTCTTTATAGCCATTAAGATGGGCTCGGCAGTTTTAATGATGCACTCGCAAGAAATAGTATTTGAAGCAAAAGAGAGCATCAAGAGGCAAATTCAAAACAAATTTAAGTCTAACATGCTTCCTATGCATAGGAGTTTTGTAAATAAACAAGTTCATGAAGAGCAAAGTAACAAGCATAGGAAGATAAAACAAGTGTAGCTTCAAAAATTTCAGCACATAGAGAGGCATTTTAGTAACATGTACATTTCTACAACCATATTTTCCTCTCTCATAATAACTTTCAGTAGCATCATGAGCAAACTCAACAATATAACTATCACATAAAGCATTCTTATCATGAGTCTCATGCATAAAATAATTACTCTCCACATAGGCATAATCAATTTTATTAGTTGTAGTGGGAGCAAATTCAACAAAGTAGCTATCATTATTATTCTCATCAAGTGTAGGAGGCATAGTATAATCACAACAAAATTTACTCTCCATAGTAGGTGGCACCAAAAGACCACTATCATTATAATCATCATAAATAGGAGGCAAAGTATTATCAAAGTAAATTTTCTCCTCAATGCTTGGGGGACTAAAAATATCATGCTCATCAAAACCAGCTTCCCCAAGCTTAGAACTTTCTATATCATTAGCAACAATGGTATTCAAAGTATTCATGCTAATATGTTCCATGGGTTTTTTAATTTTCGCATCAAACCATCCATGTCTTAAATCAGGAAATAGAATAAGAAGCTCATTGTTGTCCATTATGCCAAACTAGTGTAAACAAGAAACAAAAAGATGCAATTGCAGGATCTAAAGGAAATAGCTTCGAGCACACACACAACGGCGCCAGAAAAGTACTTTACCTGAGACCGGAGTATGAGTGCCTTTTACCTTTCCTCCCCGGCAACGGCGCCAGAAAAGTGCTTGATGTCTATGATACGGAAAATTGTTTCCTTTCTCATTAAGAGGAAGAGCTAAAGATTGGTTGCTATCTCTGCCTAAGAATAGTATTGATTCCTGGACTAAATGCAAGGATGCTTTTATTGGTAGATATTATCCCCCTGCTAAAATTATATCTTTGAGGAGTAGCATAATGAATTTTAAACAATTGGATAATGAACATGTTGCTCAAGCTTGGGAAAGAATGAAATCTCTGGTTAAAAATTGCCCAACCCATGGATCGACTACTTGGATGATCATCCAAACCTTCTATGCGGGACTAAATTTTTCTTCGCGGAATTTATTGGATTCAGCTGCTGGAGGTACCTTTATGTCCATCACTCTTGGTGAAGCAACAAAGCTTCTTGATAATATGATGGTTAATTACTCCGAATGGCACACGGAAAGAGCTCCACAAGGTAAGAAGGTAAATT
>NC_061512.1:137050781-137153791 GCF_022539505.1 Lolium rigidum
CCTTCTTCATCGACAACATTATCGGGTTCCTCCCACGAAACTATATTTTTATTCCGTCACATCTTATGTACTTTGCTTGGAGCGTCGGTTTGTTTTTGTTTTTGTTTTGTTTGAATAAAATGGATCCTAGCATTCACTTTATGGGAGAAAGACACGCTCCGCTGTAGCATATGGACAAGTATGTCCTTAGGCTCTACTCATAGTATTCATGGCGAAGTTTCTTCTTCGTTAAATTGTTATATGGTTGGAATTGGAAAATGCTACATGTAGTAACTCTAAAATGTCTTGGATAATTTGATACTTGGCAATTGTTGTGCTCATGTTTAAGCTCTTCCATCATTCACCTTTGCAATATATAGCTCATGGGACAAATAGCTTAAAAACTATTGTGGTATTGAATATGTACTTATGCACTTTATCTCTTATTAAGTTGCTTGTTGTGCGATAACCATACTTCTGGGGACGCCATCAACTATTCTTTGTTGAATATCATGTGAGTTGCTATGCATGTTCGTCTTGTCTGAAGTAAGAGAGATCTACCACCTTAATGGTTGGAGCATGCATATTGTTAGAGAAGAACATTGGGCCGCTAACTAAAGCCATGATTCATGGTGGAAGTTTCAGTTTTGGACATATATCCTCAATCTCATATGAGAATAATAATTGTTGCCACATGCTTATGCATTAAAGAGGAGTCCATTATCTGTTGTCCATGTTGTCCCGGTATGGATGTCTAAGTTGAGAATAATCAAAAGCGAGAAATCCAAAATGCGAGCTTTCTCCTTAGACCTTTGTACAGGCGGCATGGAGGTACCCCATTGTGACACTTGGTTAAAACATGTGCATTGCAAAGATCCGGTAGTCCAAGCTAATTAGGACAAGGTGCGGGCACTATTAGTATACTATGCATGAGACTTGCAACTTGTAAGATAAAACTTTCATGACTCATATGCTTTATTACTACCGTTGACAAAATTGTTTCATGTTTTCAAAATAAAAGCTCTAGCACAAATATAGCAATCGATGCTTTCCTCTTTGAAGGACCATTCTTTTTACTTTTATGTTGAGTCAGTTCACCTATCTCTCTCCACCTCAAGAAGCAAACACTCGTGTGAACTGTGCATTGGTTCCTACATACTTGCATATTGTACTTGTTATATTACTCTATGTTGACAATTATCCATGAGATATACATGTTATAAGTTGAAAGCAACCGCTGAAACTTAATCTTCCTTTGTGTTGCTTCAATACCTTTACTTTGATTTATTGCTTTATGAGTTAACTCTTATGCAAGACTTATTAATACTTGTCTTGAAGTACTATTCATGAAAAGTCTTTGCTTTATGATTCACTTGTTTACTCATGTCATTACCATTGTTTTGATCGCTACATCCACTACATATGTTTACAAATAGTATGATCAAGGTTATGATGGCATATCACTTCAGAAATTATCTTTGTTATCGTTTTACTCCTTCGGGACGAGCAGAACTAAGCTTGGGGATGCGCTATACGTCTCCGACGTATCGATAATTTCTTATGTTCTATGCCATATTATTGATGATACCTACATGTTTTATGCACACTTTATGTCATATTCGTGCATTTTCTGGAACTAACATATTAACAAGATGCCGAAGTGCCGGTTCTGTTTTCTGCTGTTTTTGGTTTCAGAAATCCTAGTAACGAAATATTCTCGGAATTGGACGAAACAAAGACCCGGGGGCCTATTTCGCCACGAACCTTCCGGAAGACCGAAGAGCATACGAAGTGGGGCCACGAGGTGGCCAAACCACATGGCGGCGCGGCCAAGGGGGCCCGCGCCGCCCGTGGTGTGGGCCCCTCGTCGGCCCTCCGACTCTGCCCTTCCGCCTACTTAAATCCTCCGTCGCGAAACCCCGATGCGAAAAACCACGATACGGAAAACCTTACCGAGACGCCGCCGCCGCCGATCCCATCTCGGGGGATTCGGAGATCTCCTCCGGCACCCTGCCGGAGAGGGGATTCATCTCCCGGAGGACTCTACACCGCCATGGTCGCCTCCGGAGTGATGAGTGAGTAGTTCACCCCTGGACTATGGGTCCATAGCGGTAGCTAGATGGTTGTCTTCTCCTCATTATGCTTCATTGTTGGATCTTGTGAGCTGCCTAACATGATCAAGATCATCTATCCGTAATACTCTATGTTGTGTTTGTCGGGATCCGATGGATAGAGAATACCATGTTATGTTAATTATCAAGTTATTACATATGTGTTGTTTATGATCTTGCATGCTCTCCGTTACTAGTAGAGGCTCGGCCAAGTTTTTGCTTTTAACTCCAAGAGGGAGTATTTATGCTCGATAGTGGGTTCATGCCCGCATTGACACACGGGACGAGTGACGAGAAAGTTCTAAGGTTGTGTCTGTGCTCGTTGCCACTAGGGATAAAACATTGGCGCTATGTCCGAGGATGTAGTTGTCGATTACATTACGCACCATACTTAATGCAATTGTCCGTTGCTTTGCAACTTAATACTGGAAGGGGTTCGGATGATAACTCTGAAGGTGGACTTTTTAGGCATAGATGCGGTTGGATGGCGGTCTATGTACTTTGTCGTAATGCCCAATTAAATCTCACTATACTTATCATGACATGTATGTGCATTGTTATGCCCTCTCTATTTGTCAATTGCTCGACTGTAATTTGTTCACCCAACATGCTTTTATCTTATGGGAGGGACACCTCTAGTGAACTGTGGACCCCGGTCCATTTTTTAATACTGAAATACAAATCTGCTGCAATACTTGTTTTACTGTTTTCTCTGCAAACAATCATCTTCCACACCATTCGGTTAATCCTTTGTTACAGCAAGCCGGTGAGATTGACAACCTCATCTGTTTCGTTGGGAGCAAAGTACTTTGGTTGTGTTGTGCAGGTTCCACGTTGGCGCCGGAATCCCTGGTGTTGCGCCGCACTACATCCCGCCGCCATCAACCTTCAACGTGCTTCTTGGCTCCTCCTGGTTCGATAAACCTTGGTTTCTTTCTGAGGGAAAACTTGCTGCTGTGCGCATCATACCTTCCTCTTGGGGTTGCCCAACGAACGTGTGAAATACACGCCATCAAGCTCTTTTTCCCAGAAAAGTGCTTGATGTCTACGGGAGCTTCTATTCTTGTAGACAGTGTTGGGCCTCCAAGAGCAGAGGTTTGTAGAACAGCAGCAAGTTTCCCTTAAGTGGATCACCCAAGGTTTATCGAACTCAGGGAGGAAGAGGTCAAAGATATCCCTCTCAAGCAACCCTGCAACCACAAAGCAAGAAGTCTCTTGTGTCCCCAACACACCTAATACACTTGTCGGATGTATAGGTGCACTAGTTCGGCGAAGAGATAGTGAAATACAAGTAATATGGATGGATATGAGTGGTAATAGTAATCTGAATGAAATATGGCAGCGAGTAAACATGTAACAAAACGAGTAAACAAACGGAGATTCGATGCTTGGAAGCAAGGCCTAGGGATCCAGCTTTCACTAGTGGACACTCTCAACAATGATCACATAATAGGACTACTCTACACCCTCTTGTTGGATGATGAACACCACTAATTGTGTAGGATTACACGAACCCTCAATGCCGGAGTTAACAAGCTCCACAATATTCAATGTTCATATTTAAATAACCTTAGAGTGTAAGATAGATCAACACAATTACACCAAGAACTAACATAGCATGCACACTTTGTCACCATCATACCATGAAGGAGGCATAGATCATATCAATACTATCATAGCAATAGTTAACTTCATAATCCACAAGAGATTACAATCATAGCATAAACCAAGTACTAACACGGATGCACACACTTGTCACCATTACACCGTGTAGGAGGAATAAAACTACTTTAATAACATCACTAGAGTAGCACATAGATGATATTCAACTAGATCACATAAAGGGAGAGATGAACCACATAGCTACAGCGGAGCCCTCAGCCCCGGGGGTAGATTACTCCCTCCTCATCATGGAGGCAGCGATGGCGGTGAAGATGGCGGTGGAGACGGCGGTAGAGATGGCTCCGGGGGCAATTCCCCGTCCGGAAGGGTGCCGGAACAGAGAGTTCTGTCCCCCGAATTGGACTTTCGCGATGGCGGCGGCTCTGGATGGTTTTCTCTGTTTCCGTCCTTTTTGTCGATGTTTTTAGGTCAGAGACGATCTTATAGGCCGAGAATCGGAGTCGGAGGGGCCACGGGGTGGTGCCACCATAGGGGGGCGCGCCCCCCCCTTGGGCCGCGCGGCCAGGTGGTGTGGGCCCCCCCTGGCACCTCTCTGACTCTCCTCCGGTGCTCCGGAAGCTTCCAGGAATTATAAGCCCTTCGGTCTTGATTTCGTCCGATTCCGAAAATATTTCTTTACTAGGATTTACGAAACCAAAAACAGCAGAAAACAGCAAGCGGCCTTTCGGCATCTCGTCAATAGGTTAGTTCCGGAAAACGCATAAAAACGATATAAAGTGTGAACAAAACATGTTGGTATTGTCATAAAACAAGCATGGAACATCGGAAATTATAGATACGTTGGAGACGTATCAGCATCCCCAAGCTTAGTTCCTACTCGTCCTCGAGTAGGTAAACGATAAAAGATAATTTACGAGGTGACATGCTACCAACATAATCTTAATCATACTATTGTAAAGCATATGAGATGAATGTAGCGATTCAAAACAATGTTAATTCAATGAGTAAACAATTGAATCATATAGCAAAGACTTTTCATGAATAGTACTTTCAAGGCAAGCATCAATAAGTCTTGCATAAGAGTTACTCATAAAGCAATAAATTCAAAGTAAAGACATTGAAGCAACACAATGGAAGATAAAGTTTCAGCAGTTGCTTTCAACTTGTAACATGTATATCTCATGGATAGTTGATGCAAAGCAATATAACAAGTATAATATGCAAGTATGTAAGAATCAATGCACAGTTAATCACAAGTGTTTGCTTCTTGAGGTGGAGAGAGATAGGTGAACTGACTCAACATAAAATTAAAAAGAATGGTCCTTCAAAGAGGAAAGCATCGATTGCTATATTTGTGCTAGAGCTTTTATTTTGAAAATATGAAACAATTTTGTCAACGGTAGTAATAAAGCATATGAGTTATGTAAATTATATCTTACAAGTTGCAAGTCTCATGCATAGTATACTAATAGTGCCCGCACCTTGTCCTAATTAGCTTGGACTGCCGGATCATCGCAATACACATGTTTTAACCAAGTGTCACAATGGGGTACCTCCATGCCGCCTGTACAAAGGTCTAAGGAGAAAGCTCGCATTTTAGATTTCTCGCTTTTGATTATTCTCAACTTAGACATCCATACCGGGACAACATGGACAACGGATAATGGACTCCTCTTTAATGCATAAGCATGTGGCAACAATTATTATTCTCATATGAGATTGAGGATATATGTCCAAAACTGAAACTTCCACCATGGATCATGGCTTTAGTTAGCGGCCCAATGTTCTTCTCAAACAATATGTATGCTCCAACCATTAAGGTGGTAGATCTCTCTTACTTCAGACAAGACGGACATGCATAGCAACTCACATGATATTCAATCAAAGAAATAGTTGATGGCGTCCCCAGAAAACATGGTTATCGCACAACAAGCAACTTAATAAGAGATAAAGTGCATAAGTACATATTCAATACCACAATAGTTTTTAGGCTATTTGTCCCATGAGCTATATATTGCAAAGGTGAATGGTGGAATTTTAAAGGTAGCACTCAAGCAATTTACTTTGGAATGGCGGATAAATACCATGTAGTAGGTAGGTATGGTGGACACAAATGGCATAGTGGTTGGCTCAAGGATTTTGGATGCATGAGAAGTATTCCCTCTCGATACAAGGTTTAGGCTAGCAAGGTTATTTGAAACAAACACAAGCGTAAACTAGTACATCAAAACTTACATAAAAGACATATTACAAGGATTATAAGACTATACATCGTCTTCCCTGTTGTTCAAACACCTCACTAGAAAATATCTAGACTCTAGAGAAACCACTCATGCAAACCAAATTTTAACAAGCTCTATGTATTTCTTCACTAATAGGTGCAAAGTTGTTGACGTCAGAAACCCCCTGGCGGGCAGAGACGGGCAACACCGTAGAGCCGGGAACAACTAGGGCTGCGGCTGGCCCCAGTCCCTCAGAGCGACGGCCCGCAAAGCCTCCTGGTCGCACGCGCCGATGCCAAGCTGCAAGGGCGTGCCACCGACCTATACCTGGTCGGGAAGGTGTGGATGATGCCTCGCTTAGTTTCTGCGCGGGCACACACGTAAACATTAAATACGAGCCTCGATCGGCTCTCGAGGTTATCCTCGTGAATCGGCTCAAAGAGCCGATCCACCCATGATTCGGACGAGGTGTCCGAATATATGGTGGTCCTGCTTGATCAAGGTAAAGCTAATGAGATCTACGACGATTTAGGGTTTTCACCGCATAATCGGATCATCCTACTCAGGATTGGGCCTCGCGCTCGCGCACGGTGACCATAAGCCGATCCTAGACGGAGGCCTAAAAACCAACACGAGGTTGATCCCCGGAACATCCGTTCTAGGACTAGCAAACGCCACCATACACGCCGCTGGATCCTCCGGCCCTTTGTAAGGCCTAACTATTGCGGATGTTAAACTAATCCTTGATGAACAAGGAGCAACCGTAACGGATCAGATCTACTAAACTATGATCAAGCGGGGTGCCGCCCCTACACCTAAGATAGGTGTAAGGGCGGCTAGACATGCAAGGGTTGCACTACGAAAGCATGTAATATGAAGAACAATGCTAACCCTAACATGTCTAAGATAACTACGTTGCTCGCCATCAAAAAGGCTTCAGTACGAGCAACGCATGAACAACGGGGCAGGCTTGTGCTGCCTATATCGCAAGATGCGATCTAGGCAGCATGGTGCTTACCGGTAGAAACCCTCGAGACGAAGGAGTTGGCGATGCGCCGAGATTTGTTTGTGGTTGAACGTTGGTTGTTGTTTATTCCATAAACCCTAGGTACATATTTATAGTCCAGTGGACTTTCTAATGTGGGCGTGCACCAAACCGTGCACGAGACAAACTCTAACTTTTAATCTAGATACAATCTACTATAATTAAAGATACGCGGGAAATCTAGCCCAAATTCCCCATGTAAGGCCGCTTCAGAGATCTTCCACATGTAATCTTCCAAGCCCACCCTGATCGCGGCCCACCTCCTGATTTGGCCAAAATCTGGTGATAACACATGCCCCCCTGGTTTTGGTAATGATAATTTCAAAACCACTCTGTTTCCTTCGAAGGGTCATGTCGTGGCGAGAGCAGAACCGTCGCAGTATGTTTCATCATGACGACTTGCCTTCCCAACTTCTACGCACGATTTGACGAGTTTGGCACCATGTCCTCGAAAGCTGTTCAAAAATTAAATCTCCATCCCCTTTATTTAACCGCATCGAACAGTTCTCCTCTTCGTCCTCTTCACATTAGCACTCCCAAAAGCCCTTCTGCGCATCATGTCTTCTTCTTCCTCCACCTCATCGGAACTCTCCCTCGGGTCCTCCTCCTCCCGTGAGACGCCGCCGGACATTCGCGCACCAGAAGAATGGGACCTAGAAGACCACGCCTCCTCCATCTGGTCCGAGGAAGACAAATCCTTGACCAGTGGGGAGAGCGACCTCCGCTTCCTCGCCGACGGGGAATCGGAGGAGGAGAGCGATGACGATCGCTTCTCCTGGGATGACTTCACCTCCTCCGAGGAGGCGAAGGAGGAGGAGGAGGAGGAGGAGGACGAAGACAGCTCCTCCGACGAGCCGCCGGCCAAGCGCCGCCACCTCTGGCCCGGGAACCTCGGCGACGTCGACAGCGACGGCGACGGCGACGAAGAGGACGAAGACAACGAGGGTCCTGTCGGCGGCCGCCGGGAGCGGTGATGACGAGCCGGTAGGGAGTAGCGCCGACGGTGGCGATGACGGCGACGACGACGACGAGGGCAGCGGCGGCCCCTAGATAGGATCTTAGCATAGGGCCGGCGGTAGTAGACGGGGCAATGTGTCCCCTAGTACTTCCTTTTGAGAGCAATCAGCTCTTCTATGTAAGAAATACTGGTTTATCAATGAAGAAATTCCCCAATTTGATTTTGCCGATTCCCTTTATGATAATTTAGCCAATTGTCCTTCGTACTGATTCCGCCGATTGCCAATCTGGTCAATGCTCAATAAGCCGATGGCATCGCATCGGTCTCTCACGATAAATTTCGAGATAGATCCATCCGGACCCAAACTCCTGGTCAAACAAGGCCAAGCCATAATCGCGCAAACCCTAGGCCTTTCAGACATTCTTCTGCCACATCCTTCCCTTCCAGATCCTCTTTGCCTTCAGAAGAGCCCTAGGACTGTTGCCGGATCAATTCAAACGCCGAAGCTGCCACTTCTGCAGGACAAGCATCACTTCTGCAGTGACGTTTTATAATCCTGCTCTATTCTCTTTCAGCAACCATTGCTCAAAATCAAACTGAGATGCAGAGCCAACCGATCTTAGCAAAATCGACTTTCTTATAGCAAATGACCTCTCGTGGCAAGTTTCCCCCCGAGCCTCAGCCGGGGTGGAAACAATGATGAGGACCCGTAATTCAGGCAAACAGGCCTGGGCTCGACCATGTCCGAGAGTGCTATCGTGCGGGGCCAACCAATTGATCACCTTTCATCCGTTGACAGTCTATACGACCGATCCAGCAGGCTAGTAATCTGGTGTTGAGTAGGTGCCCTCAGCATAGTTCTGGGCTTGTTGCTGAATCGTCTTGCATACTGAAACTGATAATTTTGCAACATTAGCACCATTCTTCAGGTAAGTCGTGATGTAGAGTTAGCCGATTCCAACAAAATCGGCTCCCCAGAGCAGAGAACCTTCAAGGTGAGCTGCCCCCCGAGCCTCAGTCGGGGCGAGAATAGCAGTGAGCCGACCACGCCGGTCATTCTCGGTTTCCAACTCGTAATGCAGCATCAGCCGATTCAACAAAATCGGTTCTTTAGAGTAAGGAAATTTCAGGGCGAGCCGCCCTCCCCCGAGCTTTTTCAGTTCAATCCTTGCGCCTTGCTGATCAGATCGGCTCATCATCTTTGGCAGGCTGCAACAACTTCCGGTGAGAACGTCCTCGCATTTCTGACGCCCTCCAGACTCTCCCCTGGAAGTGACAGTTGATGGCTTCGTCATCGGCGGTTCTCCTGGTCTTAGAAGAGATATGTTCCCTTCGTTAGGCTCACCCCCACCCTGACTTGCACGCTTTAAGCTGCCCTTGCCGTTGAACTTGAAGACTTGCCAATGGGAATTAGGGGTCCTTGAAGGGAAGACCCACTCCCTGCTCCATTGATCCTTAAGTCGATGTCTGCACATCGGCTATGCTTGAAAAATTTTTGTGTATCGGCCCCCATACTCCAATACCCATCGTCAAAGGATGAGACGCTTCCACTGCATATCCTCGTGTTTTATCCACCTGGGTGCCCCCCCGAGCCGATTCTGTCAAGAGAATTTGATGGTATCGGCTCTGTTGGATAACATGTCGAACCCAGGCAGAATGGATGGTGAGGATAATTTTGGCCGATTGCTGGAATCGGCCTCCATGTTGCTTGTTCGATGAAGGTTTTGTAATGTCCCTTCATAAATTTTTGGGGCCGATCACAAGGATCAGCCTCGCCATGTTTATCCATCGACATTTGCTTTTGTTACACGGTCGGGCCGGTGGATAAAACCAGCCTAACCCCGTTCCTTGTCACGTCGATGCGCTCACGGTCGTCCAAATTGATGCACGAGAGTGGCTCTTGGCCTGACGTTTCCCAAATGTCCATGCCGGCCGTTGAGACCTCGGCCGAATCATCCGCATGGACGACTTCTACTTCATCTCCATCCCATCGTATCGGGCATTGGTGTATCGTGGATGGAATGCAACAGTTGGCGTGGATCCAATCTCTCCCTAGTAGGACAGCGTAGGTGCTCTTGTTGTCGACGATAAAGAACGTCGTAGGGACAGTTTTCCTTCCTACGGTCAGATCCACATTCAGAACACCTTGTGCGTCAGACGCTTGGCCGTTGAAATCACTCAGTGTCACATTGGTCTTGATCAGATCCGAGCTGGAGCGTCCCAACCGACGTAGCATGGAGTATGGCATAATGTTGACTGCCGCTCCGGTGTCCACCAACATCTTGTTGACGAGGCTGCCCATTGATGTAGCCTCGCAAGTACGGGGCCTTCGGATGCTGTAACTTCTTTCTTTTGGCTTCTCAAAGATGACCGGCCGTGGGCCGCAGTCTAGTTGTGCCACGGAGTGCTTCATACAATCTTGGAGCGCTAAACTCCGTTGGAAGAATGAATACCATGTTTGTGCCAGCCGATGTATCATCATCGGCTTTCCTCTGCTTGGGGCGCCACTCCTTTCTTTGTGGCCGGCCTTCTTCGTCCAGGGTTCGCCGGATTTTGGCGGCCAGATCAGGCCGTGCCTTCCTTAGCGTGTGCAGGTACAATCTTTCAGCTTCTTCCAACCCACGCAGACGCTGAACCCTTCGCTTTTGGGAACGGCTGAGCCCATCAGGGCACCACACGGGCCGATGATATTTATCTTCTTCATCATCGTCCTCTAGTTCCTCGAGATCTTCCACCGAGCGGACTCGGCGTGTTTGTTCCGAGGCGGGAGAGGCCCTAGACAGCTTGAACACGGACACGTTAGCGGCATCCTTCTTCCTTTGCTTGCATTACGGGCAGTTCTCGATTGTTGGCAATCGGCTCATTCCTGAGTCCCAGCAATGTTTGAAGAACGGACAGTCCTAGTGCCTATCCATGTCATCCTGCCCCCTTGACCTTCCTTCAGCGCGACGATTGTACCCGTCGTTGCTTCTATCATGTTGACGGTACCTCCTGACCTCTGCATCAGACCGACAATTACTTTCATCATCTACGTCGTAGTGCCGACGTCGGTCGTCTTCGCTGCTCATATTTGTTGAGGAGGTGCTCGGAGAGTGGACGTTGATACCGCACGCTTCTTATTCCCTCCCCTGCCAGGTACCGCTTTGTCATCATCTTGGGGCCGGTCGCGTGGATCGGCCTCCTCTTCATCCTTGCCACGAGTGTGGCTGCTTTCTGCTTCATCTTTGCCATGGCGGCTTGCAAGCCCTGCCATGTTGACACCAAAGGAGAACTTTGGCTGGCCTATGGAGTGGCTGAGATCCACCATGTTGACGTCAGGCGACGGACTTGAGTCTCTGCCGAGCTTGACATCGTGCGGCCGGGTCTTCTCAGAGGAGCCGATGAGTTCGGCTTCGAGGGTTGCCTTGATCTCGTCATGTTTCCTTTTGAGCTCCTCGGGCAGATCCTCGTACTTCAGCGACCTGGTGCGTTTTTCTGACGAGGCGGACAGGTCCACTCCATCGAGTGCGCCTTCAGGTGTGAAACCCTTCCACCTGACGCCATGGGCGCGGGTTCGGTGGAAAGAGCCGATGAGTTCGGCTTCGAGGACCGCCTTGATTTCGTCATGCTTCTTCTTGAGTTCATCAGGCAGATCCTCGTACGTGACCGGAGTGTCTTCCGCCATCTCGGATGTAGATGGCGATGTCGTGGATGTTGAAGGGGGTCCCACCGGGCGTGCCAGAATGTGTTGACGTCAGAAACCCCCTGGCGGGCAGAGACGGGCAACACCGTAGAGCCGGGAACAACTAGGGCTGCGGTTGGCCCCAGTCCCTCAGAGCGACGGCCCGCAAAGCCTCCTGGTCGCACGCGCCGATGCCAAGCGCAAGGGCGTGCCACCGACCTATACCGGTCGGGGAAGGTGTGGATGATGCCTCGCTTAGTTTCCTCGCAGGGCACACACGTAAACATTAAATACGAGCCTCGATCGGCTCTCGAGGTTATCCGTGAATCGGCTCAAAGAGCCGATCCACCCATGATTCGGACGAGGTGTCCGAATATATGGTGGTCCTGCTTGATCAAGGTAAAGCTAATGAGATCTACGACGATTTAGGGTTTTCACCGCATAATCGGATCATCCTACTCAGGATTGGGCCTCGCGCTCGCGCACGGTGACCATAAGCCGATCCTAGACAGGGCCTAAAAACCAACACGAGGTTGATCCCCGGAACATCCGTTCTAGGACTAGCAAACGCCACCATACACGCCGCTGGATCCTCCGACCCTTTGTAAGGCCTAACTATTGCGGATGTTAAACTAATCCTTGATGAACAAGGAGCAACCGTAACGGATCAGATCTACTAAACTATGATCAAGCGGGGTGCCGCCCCTACACCTAAGATAGGTGTAAGGGCGGCTAGACATGCAAGGGTTGCACTACGAAAGCATGTAATATGAAGAACAATGCTAACCCTAACATGTCTAAGATAACTACGTTGCTCGCCATCAAAAAGGCTTCGATACGAGCAACGCATGAACAACGTGGCGAGGCTTGTCTTTGCCTAGATCGCAAGATGCGATCTAGGCAGCATGGTGCTTACCGGTAGAAACCCTCGAGACGAAGGAGTTGGCGATGCGCCGAGATTTGTTTGTGGTTGAACGTTGGTTGTTGTTTATTCCATAAACCCTAGGTACATATTTATAGTCCGAGTGGACTTTCTAATGTGGGCGTGCACCAAACCGTGCACGAGACAAACTCTAACTTTTAATCTAGATACAATCTACTATAATTAAAGATACGCGGGCAATCTAGCCCAAATTCCCCATGCAAGGCCGCTTCAGAGATCTTCCACATGTAATCTTCCAAGCCCACCCTGATCGCGGCCCACCTCCTGATTTGGCCAAAATCTGGTGATAACAAAAGTATATGATGCAAGAGCTTAAACAAGAGCACAACAATTGCCAAGTATCAAGTTATTCAAGACATCATACCAGTTACTACATGTAGCATTTTCCGTTTCCAACCATATAACAATTAACGAAGCAGTTTCATCCTTCGCCATGAAAATTAAAAACTAAGAACACATGTGTTCATACGAACCAGCGGAGCGTGTCTCTCTCCCAAACAAGCATTTATTCAAGCAAAAACAAAAACAAGAAACATACAGACGCTCCAAGTAAAGTACATAAGATGTGACCGAATAAAAATATAGTTTCAAGAGAAGAAACCTGATAATTTGTCGATGAAGAAGGGGATGCCTTGGGCATTCCCAAGCTTAGACGCTTGAGTCTTCTTGAAATATGCGGGGGTGAACCACCGGGGCATCCCCAAGCTTAGAGCTTTCACTCTTCTTGATCATAGTATATCATCCTCCTTTCTTGACCCTTGAAAACTTCCTCCACACCAAACTCAAAACAAACTCATTAGAGGGTTAGTGCACAATAAAAATTAACATGTTCAGAGGTGACACAAACATTCTTAACACTTCTGGACATTGCATAAAGCTACTGGACATTAATGGATCAAAGAAATTCATCCAACATAGCAAAAGAGGCAATGCGAAATAAAAGGCAGAATCTGTCAAAACAGAACAGTCCGTAAAGATGGATTTTATTAGGGCACCAGACTTGCTCAAATGAAAATGCCCAAATTGAATGAAAGTTGCGTACATATCTGAGGATCACTCACGTAAATTGGCTTAATTTTCTGAGTTACCTACAGAGAATTAGACCCAGATTCGTGACAGCAAAGAAATCTGTTTCTGCGCGAGTAATCCAAATCTAGTATCAACCTTTCTATCAACGACTTAACTTGGCACAACAATGCAATAAAATAAGATAAGGAGAGGTTGCTACAGTAGTAAACAACTTCCAAGACACAAATATAAAACAAAGTACTGTAGCAAAATAACACATGGGTTATCTCCCAAGAAGTTCTTTCTTTATAGCCATTAAGATGGGCTCAGCAGTTTTAATGTTGCGCTCGCAGGAAATAGTATCTGGAGCAAAAAGAGAGCATCAAGAAGCAAATCCAAAACACATTTAAGTCTAACATGCTTCCTATGAAGAGGAGTCTTGTATACAAATGAATTCATGAAGAACAAAGTGACAAGCATAAGAGGATAAAACACGAGTAACTTCAAGATTCTCAACATAAAGAGGGGAAACTTAATATTATTGAAATGCATATAACCATATTTCCCTCTCTCATAATAACTTTCAGTAGCATCATTGATGAAATCCACAATATACCCATCACTTAAAACATTCTTATCATGGTTCATATGCATAGAAGTATCATTAAATTTGGCATAAGAAGAGTTATTCTCATTAATAGTAATTGGAGTAAGATTATTATCAAGAATTTGAACATGGTAAACAAATTGCATATTAAGGGAATTGTTTTTAGTAATCCAATCATGACTATGACAAGTTTCATAAGGATAGTTAGAACCTATATCATAGCATTCTTTATAATAATCATCGGAGATCGAGGGCACAGGTGTCATCATAGGAAATAGAATAGTTATCTTTCACGATCGGTTTATCTGTGTCCACACTATCATTGTTATTAGAAGGAGATGTATCAAGAACATAATGACCAGTAGCTAAAGGATTTTCAAACACCTCTCCCCCAAGCTTAGAGCTTTCTATATCATTATGGGAGGAAGCATGGATAGTACTGACACTATGGCAATTATTATCATCATTTTCAGAATTAGTTTCCCGGAGATTTGTAATATCAAAAGTAGTGTGCTCATTCAAATCATGATCGCTAATGTATGTAAAGGGCATAGGAAGATCATCGTATTCAGATTCATTGTCACAATAATCATTAGGAGCAACATACTTACGGTTACCTAGCGTTATCTCATTCACGCGGGGATACGCTGTTACCTCTTTCTTTTTATTCTCCTTCTTCTTCTTCTTCTTCGTTCCCTTCTTCTTCTTCTTCTCCTCCTTCTCCTCGTTCCCTTTTTTAGGAGGAAGAGGCTTGAAGGGTGGCTTGTCCGCATAACCTGATTTACTTTCAGAAACAATAGAAGAAACTTGGGAGGATCCCTCCTTTTCATTAATTAGTTGAAAACACACAGCGGTCCTATCATATTTTGGCAAGGTGTCATCTTCTAAAATATTTTGTATGTAAGTATTTGTATGGCTATTATCAATGCAATAAGAAAAACACCCATGCAGGACATCATCAACATCAAGATCACTCATATGTAACAAAGAGATTTTTCTCGACGAGTTCTTCACACCCCAAAAATAAAGTAAGTTCATCATGCTGATTAGGAGTAATTTCATCATCACAATACAAATTTGCAGCACTCATTGGGTTCAAATTATTATTGGAGGAGCATTGAAAATTAAAATGACCCACTTCATGGCAAACTTCACAAATAAAAGGATAGAGGGCACAAACTTTTTTACCAAGATCATCTAGAGCCCTAAACCACTTTCTAGTTTTTTCATTAGCATGATGGATACAATATTCATCTTTGATTTGATTAATTCCACAAGGTCTATGTATTCCACAAAAATTAACATGCTTATAGGAAATAACATTCTTAGGAGTTTGAGCATGCTCATTACAATAATTAACAACAATTTCATTCTTCATACAAGCCTCTTTAAAAGGTTCATGATACTTATCAAAATTCTTTTTAGGCAATTCAAAATGAGAAGCAAAGGCTTTATAAAGATTTGCAGCAACTTGAGAGTCAAGACCATAAGTAGCACTCATATTTCGAAATTTATCGGTATCCATAAAAGTTTCAATGCATTCATAATCATAATTTATACTCGACTCTTTACCTTTGTCGTTCTCCCAATCTTCAGCGTTCTCCTTAATCCGATCAAGAAGGTCCCTTTTAAACTCTTCTTTGTTGCGCGTGAATGATCCAGAACAAGTAGCATCCAGACAAGGTCTTATCTTGAAAAGAAAGTCTTGCATAGAAATTATCAATGATGATATTACCCGGAAGCTCATGATTGGGGCATTTGAGCATTAAAGACTTCAATCTCTCCCATGCTTGGGCAATACTCTCTCCATCATGAGGCCAGAAATTATATATTCGGTTTCGGTCTTTGTGAATTTCACTTGGAGGATAGAATTTGGAATAAAATAGAGGCACAATATCCTTCCAATCAAGAGAATGCTCATCTTTTAGCAGTTTATGCCAATGCGCCGCTTTACCAGACAACGACATAGAGAATAATTTCTTCTTCACTTCATCCATAGAGATACCTGCACACTTGAATAACCCGCATAATTCATGCAAAAACAGTAAATGATCTCCAGGATGCACAGTTCCATCCCCTTCATAGCGGTTATCCATAACACGTTCAATAATTTTCATAGGTATTTTATATGGGATACTTTTAGTAGGTGCATTTAAAATATCACAAGCATCATTAGAGTTATCGCATATGGGAGATAAAGTGTTATCAGAGCAAATTTTCTCACCTGAAGATGGGAAGCTGAAAAGATCACAAAAACTAGCTTCCCCAAGCTTAGACTTCTCCATAGCATTAGCAGTAATTGCATTCGTACTAATAACATTGCTACTATCATGCAAATAAGGTTCCATAGGTTTTTTAATTTTCGCATCAAACAATTCTAGATCAGGAAAAAGATTAAAAAGCTCACCAAATTTTTTGTTGTTTTCCATTATGCCTAACTAGTGTAAAACAAGAAACAAAAAGATGCAATTGCAGGATCTAAAGGAAATAGCTTCGAGCACTCACACACCGGCAACAGTGCTAGGAAATAGCTTAGTAGTCGAAGGATGTGAATACCTTTTACCTTACCTCCCCGGCAACGGCGCCAGAAAAGTGCTTGATGTCTACGGGAGCTTCTATTCTTGTAGACAGTGTTGGGCCTCCAAGAGCAGAGGTTTGTAGAACAGCAGCAAGTTTCCCTTAAGTGGATCACCCAAGGTTTATCGAACTCGGGGAGGAAGAGGTCAAAGATATCCCTCTCAAGCAACCCTGCAACCACAAAGCAAGAAGTCTCTTGTGTCCCCAACACACCTAATACACTTGTCAGATGTATAGGTGCACTAGTTCGGCGAAGAGATAGTGAAATACAAGTAATATGGATGGATATGAGTGGTAATAGTAATCTGAATGAAATATGGCAGCGAGTAAACATGTAACAAAACAGTAAACAAACGGAGATTCGATGCTTGGAAGCAAGGCCTAGGGATCCTCCTTTCACTAGTGGACACTCTCAACAATGATCACATAATAGGACTACTCTACACCCTCTTGTTGGATGATGAACACCACTAATTGTGTAGGATTACACGAACCCTCAATGCCGGAGTTAACAAGCTCCACAATATTCAATGTTCATATTTAAATAACCTTAGAGTGTAAGATAGATCAACACAATTACACCAAGAACTAACATAGCATGCACACTGTCACCATCATACCATGAAGGAGGCATAGATCATATCAATACTATCATAGCAATAGTTAACTTCATAATCCACAAGAGATTACAATCATAGCATAAACCAAGTACTAACACGGATGCACACACTGTCACCATTACACCGTGTAGGAGGAATAAAACTACTTTAATAACATCACTAGAGTAGCACATAGATGATATTCAACTAGATCACATAAAGGGAGAGATGAACCACATAGCTACAGCGGAGCCCTCAGCCCCGGGGGTAGATTACTCCCCCCTCATCATGGAGGCAGCGATGGCGGTGAAGATGGCGGTGGAGACGGCGGTGGAGATGGCTCCGGGGGCAATTCCCCGTCCGGCAGGGTGCCGGAACAGAGAGTTCTGTCCCCCGAATTGGACTTTCGCGATGGCGGCGGCTCTGGATGGTTTTCTCTGTTTCCGTCCTTTCTGTCGATGTTTTTAGGTCAGAGACGATCTTATAGGCCGAGAATCGGAGTCGGAGGGGCCACGGGGTGGTGCCACCATAGGGGGGCGCCCCCCCCTTGGGCCGCGCGGCCAGGTGGTGTGGGCCCCCCCTGGCACCTCTCTGACTCTCCTCCGGTGCTCCGGAAGCTTCCAGGAATTATAAGCCCTTCGGTCTTGATTTCGTCCGATTCCAAAAATATTTCTTTACTAGGATTTCTGAAACCAAAAACAGCAGAAAACAGCAACTGGCCTTTCGGCATCTCGTCAATAGGTTAGTTCCAGAAAATGCATAAAAACGATATAAAGTGTGAACAAAACATGTTGGTATTGTCATAAAACAAGCATGGAACATCGGAAATTATAGATACGTTGGAGACGTATCGCGGACCCACACGGTGCACACACCGTCACCTTTACACACGTGGGACAAGGAGTCTCCGGAGATCACATAAGTAAAACTCACTTGACTAGCATAGTGACATCTAGATTACAAGCATCATCATATGAATCTCAATCATGTAAGGCAGCTCATGAGATTATTGTATTGAAGCACATAGGAGAGAGATGAACCACATAGCTACCGGTACAGCCCCGAGCCTCGATGGAGAACTACTCCCTCCTCATGGGAGCAGCAGCGGTGATGAAGATGGCGGTGGAGATGGCAGCGGTGTCGATGGAGAAGCCTTCGGGGGCACTTCCCCGCTCCGGCAGGGTGCCGGAACGGAGACTCCTGTCCCCCGGATCTTGGCTTCGCGATGGCGGCGGCTCCGGAAGGTTTTCCGTATCGTGGTTTTTCGCATCGGGGGTTTCGCGACGGAGGCTTTAAGTAGGCGGAAGGGCGGCAGTCGGGGGCTGACGAGGGGCCCACACCACAGGGCGGCGCGGCCCCCCTGGCCGCGCCGCCATGTGGTTTGGCCACCTCGTGGCCCCACTTCGTATGCTCTTCGGTCTTCCGGAAGGTTCGTGGCGAAATAGGCCCCCGGGTCTTTGTTTCGTCCAATTCCGAGAATATTTCGTTACTAGGATTTCCGAAACCAAAAACAGCAGAAAACAGGAACCGGCACTTCGGCATCTTGTTAATAGGTTAGTTCCGGAAAATGCACGAATATGACATAAAGTGTGCATAAAACATGTAGGTATCATCAATAATATGGCATAGAACATAAGAAATTATCGATACATCGGAAACGTATCGGTTGGTTTTATCCACCGGCCTGACCGTGTAACAAGAGCAACGTCTATGGTCAAACGTGGCGATGCCGATCCATGTGATCGGCCCCAAGGATCTATGGAGGAACATTACAAAACCTTCATTGAGCAATTCAACATGGAGGCCGATTCCAGCAATCGGCCAAAATTATCCTCACCATGCGTTCTGCCCGGGTTCAACGTTGATCTAATGGGCAATGGGTTTACGTCGGCTGATGAGCTGGAAGAAGTCAACACTGGTCCTAACAGAGCCGACGTTCACATATAGTGCCTTGGCTAACCACAGAGCCGATATCAGCAGATACCTGGCAGAATCGGCTCGGGGGCACCTAATCAGATGAACATGTGCGATACATGTGCAGTGAAACATTGGGGGCCGATAGAAAAATCGGCCCGTAAAAAAAAATTCTCATGATATACAGCCGATGCACGGACATCGACTTTAGAACTAAGGAACAAAGCCGATGCATAGTCATCGACTCTAGCACAATTACACAGGATCTACTCGCTGCGTGTTCAAGACGCGGATCACCTTCTGATTCCTGGAGGGAGTGAACAGTGAGAGCTTCCTCAGCGACAATGAGCCGATTTGGGGCCAGAACCTTCTCTTCAAGGGCTTCCAACCCTTTGTCGGTTAAGCCGATTGATGCTTCGCCTTTGATATCGGCTTTCAACGGAAGAAAAGGTGATCGATGGTGGCACGTTTCCTCAGATTCGCTCAAGTTCGGGTTCATTTATCTGAACTATATGTCTTCACCGCCGTTCTCGCCTTGACTGAGGCTCGGGGGGCAGCTGATTTGGTAGGCACTCTGTTTTTGAAAGCCGATTGGAGTGTCATCGGCTGACCCTGCATCGTAAACCTCTTCGGAAGTGGTGGGTTGTTGCAGAAGAAGATCACCGAGTTGCTCTGGAAGGAGACCATGGCATGGGCATTGGGCGATGTTACCCTTGGGTCCGCTGCGAGTTGCAAAACTGCACGATTGACATCCGAGGTTCATATGGCCGTAGGTTGGATCCGTTCAAGCGGCGATTTGGGGATCCGAGTTTTGCTCTTTCGGACCGGTCGCGGATCACCATTTGAAAAGACGATAGAATTGGCCTTGCTCGCGTTTATGGCAAGGGCCGATGCGCTGCTATCGGCTTCTAATGTGTTGATTCACTTCAAATCGGCAAAGTTGGAAAAGGGGACAGAATCAGCTGAGAAATATCTTCTTCATTAATAAAAGAGGATTTTTACAATGAAGAGCCGATTGCTCAAGAAAGAAAGAACAAAAAGAAGAGCCGATTGCTCAGGGACTACTAATCCTACATTGCTAATCCTCGCTAGCCTCGTCGTCGGCATCGGAGCTGCCGCCGGCGCTTCCTCCGGAGAAATCCTCGTCGCTGCTGCCCTGGCCCTCGGCCGGAGCCTCTTCTTCCTCGTCATCATCATCATCCTCGCTGTCCGCCCAAGCGCGGAAGCGCTTCGCCGGCGGATACCCAGCGGAAGAGGAGGAATCATCCTCCTCCTTTTCCTCTCCTTCCTCGTCGTCGTCATCGTTCTCGCTGTCCGCCCACGCGCGGGAGCGCTTCGCCGGTGGATACCCGACGGAGGAGGAGGAATCACCCTCCTCCTCTTTCTCCTCTACTTCTTCTTCTTCCTCCTTCTTGTCGGAGGAGGTGGGGTTCGCCCAGGAGTGGAGGTCGTCTTCGCTCTCGCTCATCAGCTTCCCTTCGATGAGGAACTCGAGGTTGTCCTCCCCATCGGTCAGAGGTAAGTCACCTTCTGACCCGACGAGTGATTGGAGGGAGAGGCTTGAGGAGATGGAGGAAGAGGAAGACATTGCTACAGGGAAAGAGGGTTTTTTGGACGCTGATGGACAGAACAGAGCAAGGGGATGAAGTGGCGAACCGTTCGGCACAGATAAATAAAGAGGGGATAGTGGAGATTTAATGCCATAACGGTTCTCGAGGACGTGATGCCGAAACTATCATTTCGTGCAGAGAAGCCAAGGAGGCGAGGCGAAATGATGAAAGATTCTGCGGCAGTTTTACTCTGCCACGACATGACCCGACGAAAGAAGAGCATAATGATTTTGGAAATGTCATTTCCAAAACCAGGGGGGCATGTGTTATCACCAGAATTTGACCGGATCAGAGGTGGGCCGCGATTGAAGATGGGCTTGAAGAATATACATGGAAGAAATACATGAATCGGCCTTATATACCAAGTTTGGGCTAGTTTGCCCGTGTATCTGTAACATAGTAGGATACGTGTCGGTTAGTTAGAGTTTGGGCTCGTGCCCGGTTGGGATTATTCCCACGTTAGAAAGTCTACGGACTATAAATATGTATCTAGGGTTTATGAAATAAACAACAATCACGTTCACCACAAACCAATCTAGGCGCATCGCCAACTCCCTTGTCTCGAGGGTTTTCTTCCGGGTAAGCACCATGCTGCCTAGATCGCATCTTGCGATCTAGGCAGCACACGTTTATTCGTCGTTCATGCGTTGCTCGTGCTGAAGCCTTTTTGATGGCGAGCAACGTAGTTATCATAGATGTTTTAGGGTTAGCATTGTTCATCGTATCACATGCTATCGTCGTGCGACCCTGAGACATCTAGCCGCCCTTACACCTATCTTGGGTGTAAGGGCGGCACCCCGCTTGATCATTATTTAGTAGATCCGATCCGTTATGATTGCTCCTTGTTCTTCAAGGATTAGTTTAATATCCGCATAGTTAGGCCTTACAAACGGGTTGAATGATCCAGATGGCGCGTAGGGTGTAGTTTGCTAGCCCTAGACAGGATGTTCCGAGGATCAACTTCGTGTTGGTTTTTAGGCCTTGTCTAGGGTCGGTTTACGATCACCGTGCGTGGCCGCCGAGCTCAATCACGAGTAGGATGTTCCGATTATGCGGTGAAAACCCTAAATCGTAGTAGGTCGTTTTAGCTTTGTTTTGATCAAGCAGGACCACCATCTGATCGTACACCTCGTACGCATCATGGGTGGATCGGCTCCTTGAGCCGATTCACGAGATAACCCGAGAGCCGATCGAGGCTCGTATTTAATGTTTACGTGTATGCCATGCAGGAAACTAAGCGAGGCATCATCCAACACCTTCTTGACCAGGTATAGGTCAGGTGGCACGCCCTTGCATCAGCATCGGACGTGCGTGCCGAAGGCTTTGCGGGCCGTCGCTCGGAGGGACCAGGGCCAGCCGCAGTCCTGGGAGATTCCCGGCTCTACGGTGTTGCCCGTCGCTGCCCGCCGGTCGGTTTCTGACCGCAACAACTACGAAACTGATCACTTGTGCATTTATTATTTTAAAATGTAGGGTAAATAAATCTTTTCCCACTCCGATCGAAACTATCAGTGATGGTACCGAAGAATCACATTTTCATAAAAGAGAAAAATACCTTTCACCCACATTAACCTCAAATTGTGCAAGTTGTTGTTTCCCAATCTTTTGGTGGAGGTTGAGCAATGGGAGTCGTAGCAATCAATCACTTCACTCAAGCCTGGCTAGAGAGAATGCAACGTTTCGTCACCCAAGCTCCGCTAAGCACTGGATTTTCAAATTTTAGAAAATAGTTTTAGAAGCTTATGAAACTTCTACTTTTTTGTGGGTTTTATATATCTGCAAAGTTTCTTCATAATATATTATACTTTAGGCTATACAAAAATCACATATTTGTGTCTCGAAGAGGCAAAAAATCACGATTTTGTTCGGCAGATTTGCTTTTTTTTATGTATATGCCACGGATGAAAATACATTGCATGCTAGGCATGCAAGCATACCATTTCCTATTATTTTTTGAGATTTCGAAATGAAGTATTTGTAATTTTAAAGAGCTACCTAGTGCTCGGGAAGGTAAAATTCAAGAGCATGTACATATCGGGATTCCTTATTGCAAACGAGTTTTACTCCATTTTGTCAAATTTTACTTCTCAAGGAGCATCTTTCTCGCTGATTGCTAGTGTAAGTCGCGTCCACATCGGTTCAGATTGCAGCATACCGTAGAGGATCTGAACTCTCTCGCAACACTACCATCTGTGAACATCAGCACACACCACTTGTCACCAGCCGGCGGGGCCATATAGATACATCCCACTTTAAGTACATTGACGCCAATCCAATCCAAGTGGATTCTCTCTTGATCTATTCTCTCCTCACGCCTTAAAATCGGTTACTCTGAACCCATCTACTCGAACCATCAAACAGTTAAAAGGAATTTTTTTATTCCTCCGCAGCTCTGTACTTTATTTATACTCAGACCGAGCGGCCGAGCATAATTTTTCTCCTCTTCTGTTCACCCCAATTTTTTTCAAATCCTTGCCGGCGCCCCCACGTTGCCGCCGTAGACTCGCTCTGTGGCACCGCAGATGGCAGATCCTCTCTCCATAGACCCCCTTCGCCAACTCGGAGTGTGGATCAACGCTAGAGGCGGCGGCTCCTCCCACGGTGGTGTGTCCTATTCGTGGTTCCCCGACCTGCCACCGTCGCCACTCACCACCACCTCCGACGAAGTACCACGTGGTGCGCCAACAAGCGTGGGGGAGGTGGGTGGCGGAGATCACCGACCGCACCATCCACCAAAAGATTTGGATCCAGACTTTCCACTAGGAGGAGTAGGCGACATGGGTCAGTTTCCCTCTGGCATCCCAAGTGGCCGGACTTGGGACATGCCGGCCGCGTGGCCAACGCGTGCGAGTTGAGGGAGGACAGAGATGCCCGCTAGTACCTCGAGTGGCAGAGCACGCCGATGAGGAATACATGGCAGAGCTCTACAACTAGTATTCAAAATGCGTCAAGGAGGAGCGCCTAGCGTACAAGCTATACAAGGCTGGGAAGCCGACGATGCCGCCACCTAAGTCATCAAGCTCAGCTCCAACACCGACAAGTCGATGCAGGCAGCGTTAAAAAAGTTATTTCCAAGCGATGAGAAATATCTATCGTTAGTTTCATAGTAGTTTAGTTATCTTAGTAGTTCAAATTGAGTAGAATGTATGTTTAAGTATAACGATAGTTTAAGTCAAATTTGTACAAATTTATGTTTAAATTCATATGAACATTTGTTCAAAGAATTAAGTATAAGGAATAGACTAAAAACGATTATTTTTAGAGGACCAAATTTACTCCTCTAAAAAATACTTGGTTGTTTACTATTCTAAAATTTGAGGAATTGGATAGAAAAGCCCTAACATTGCTTAGTCAACTCACATGTGAGGAGCACACCTAGTGAACCCAAATTACACGTTTCTTTTACCTTTTCAAAATGGAGGATGAGACCCCGGCCTCTCGCATCGAAAGTATTCACAAGGACATATTTATTAATTTATTCAACAAAGAACGGACAAAGAGCTCGTATGTTAAAAAATATGAAACCTCCACACAACACCTATTGACCAGGCAATGGGGTGAAGATCATGTCAACATGCCTTCTGCCGTAAAACAGTGAAATCCCTCAAGCTAGGAACCCGAAACATAACACATACCCAGACACGCCCTATAGGTTAAACACACGAGTGCTCATCCGGTTTAGAAGACTCTAAGTGAGCATCTCATATACACACTACAAAAGTTGTCACCGCCATCGAACTGCCGAGCAATCTTCATGGTTAAGCTCCGCATAAGCTTCGCCGATCCTGCCGACGATGGCACCATGGCGTCAGACGGTGCTCCTCCATGCACGTGCACCACACCAAATGTCCTCCGTCGAGACCGTGTGGCACCACGCCGTCGAGACCCATCATCGTAGACACGGTAAGAACCACACCGCTTCACCTCAAAACCCCTCCACCAACATCGCCGCAAAACCGATGCCCAGGGGGAGAACGGCACCACACATCGCCATCGTCCGATCTAGAAAACCTAGATCTGGGGTTTCCTCTGGAGCAGCCTGGATGAGGAGGTGAAGGCTGTAACAACGATGTCTTCAACAAGGTAGCGACACACATGCGTCACCATCGTTAGCCACAACTGAAGTCGGGCTCGTTTTCATCAACAGCCACGCCTCCTCCCCAAACCCGCAGCTAGCTAGATTGCCATCGACCCGCGAGGTTGTTGCCGCCACCATCCTGCGCCATGAGGGCCGGCCACCGACTCGGACGCCACCAACCGTAGCTAAAGGGGGTGGCACCAGCGACGGAGGGACCCCTCCACCACCGCCGTATGCGCTGAGATCGCCTCCAGAGTTCTGCAGCACGGCTGCCGTCGTATCCCATGGAGAAATGCCTTGCCGCCGTCAGTTGCGTGGTTTTTTCCCGGCAGCCTCCTCCGGCGATGATGATGAAGGAGGTGGGGAGGGTGACGGCTAGGGTTAGGTGGCTGGGCCGGTTGCAAGGTAAGGCCGGATGACCCAAAACACACACGTGTGGCTGCAAATTGAGAGGAGATCAATTCGCAGGTACACAAATAATATCTTTGGGCACCTTTTGGTCCAGCACGGGTTGACAGCAATTCTGGAGGATGTGACGCGAGCCTAACAACAAATAAACGGAACAATCGACGTCCACATCCAAGTAAAGCAGAGGGCTATTTTCCAAGCCACGACACTGCGAAAAGGCAGCAACTTGGTTTACTTTTTCGCTTGCTTAAGGTAAATTTGACAAGTATAAGATGGTAAGCAACATCTCCTGGTGGGTAATAAAGCCAATAATTGGCACTAATCCAGCCGGCAAGGTAGTGTGCATGCTGCAGTGAATTGTACACACAGCTTTTCCTAGGTCCCATCGGAGGGTACATCTGAAAACTGAGTTACATACATGATCTCGTGGCATCTCATGTCACTGTGCGGTAAATCGAAGGGAACAATCATGCACAGCAGCATCAGAAGATGAAGATAGGAGGAGTACACGACAGAGCACAGTGAGGTGAGCCATGGCCAAAAGGAGGAGGAATCTGCACTTGCACCGCAGCACAGTGTGAGGAGGAGCCACCCCGCATATATGCTCTACCAAATTTCCCCACTCCGGCGAGCGGGCCCCACCTGCCACGCGAAAACCACGAAAGCAGCGACGATACCATCTTCGTATATAAGCAATCCACCTCCCCCATGCTCGCCGATTATTTTTGCTTCCTCCACCTGCAAACCAAAAGGAAATTCCAAGCGATTTGTCCCCTGAACTCGCGGTCATTCGCGGTTTACTCCTCGGGAGTTTCACGCTTCGCCCCCATGCCTGCTGAAAACTAGTCGCAGCCAGGTCCCCCGCCAGCGAGCGATGCCGACGCCGGTGCCCGCCGCGAGGCAGTGCCTGGCGCCGGCCGCCGTCACGGCCCTCGACGCCGCCGTCGCCTCCGCGCGCCGGAGGGCGCACGCGCAGACCACTTCGCTCCACCTCATCGCCGCGCTGCTCCCGCAGCAGGCCCCGCCGCTGCTCCGCGACGCGCTCGCGCGGGCGCGCAGCGCCGCCTACTCGCCGCGCGTCCAGCTCAAGGCGCTCGAGCTCTGCTTCGCGGTCTCGCTCGACAGGCTCGCCTCCACCTCCACCTCCGCGCCTCCCCCGGGTGACGAGCCGCCGGTCTCCAACTCGCTCATGGCGGCCATCAAGCGCTCCCAGGCCAACCAGCGCCGCAACCCGGACACCTTCCACTTCTACCACCATACCACCTTCCAGTCCCCCTCCTCCGCCGCCACCTCCCAGGTCCGCGTCGAGCTCTCGCACCTCGTGCTCGCCATCCTCGACGACCCCGTCGTCAGCCGCGTCTTCGACGACGCCGGCTTCCGCAGCGCCGACGTCAAGCTCGCCATCCTCCGCCCGGCCCCGCCGCTCGGCCGCCTCCCCGCGCGCGCCCGCCCGCCGCCGCTCTTCCTCTGCAGCTTCGCCGCCGCAGACGACGCCGACGCGCCCTCGCCAGCCGGCAACGACAACGGCCGCCGCGTCGCCGAGATCCTCGCGCGCGGCCGCAACCCCATGCTCGTCGGCGTCGGGGCCGCGTCCGCCGCAACCGACTTCGCGGCCGCCTCGCCCTACCGTATCCTCCCCGTCGACCCAACCTCCATCGACCAGACACAGCTCGGCGTGGCGGCGGCGATGGCTGCGGCGACCTCCGGCCTCGTGATAAGCATCGGCGACCTCAGGGACCTGGTCCCCGACGACGGCGAGCTCCAGGAGAGGGCGCGCCGGGTGGTGGCGGAGGTGACGCGGGTGCTGGAGACGCACAGGGCAGGGCGCGTCTGGGTCATGGGCTGGTCCGCCACCTACGAGACGTACCTCACCTTCCTCTCCAAGTTCCCCTTGGTTGACAAGGACTGGGACCTCCAGTTGCTGCCCATCACGGCGGTGCGCGCCGGCGGACTCGTGCCCCCGGTGACCACGGCACCTGCTTTCTCCAACCCTCCAAGTGCAAGGTGAACCCCTTCTGCTTTTGCATATACTGACTGACTCACTCACTGGTCTTGGCGCTTAGTTCATTCTTACTTTGCCGCCTGTGTGATTAGGACTCTGCTAGTGCAGTAGTAAGTAGTTATGTTCTTGATTAGATTTAATGTTTTAACGACTGCAGATTTGGGTGTATGCCCATTGTAGCATTGGGTATTCTTCTTCCATTCCATGTGAAGTTGAATTATGTCTGATATTTTCGAAAAAGTAGTGCTGCAGGTAGCTCAATAAAGTCTTTACATATTCTAGAATCTATATGGATAGAATTTCCTCCGACAACAGTTTATTATCATGTTTTTACTTGTCCTGTAATGCAGAATTACTTTGGTGAGCTTGACTTGGTAATATTATGCTCAAGTGATCGATGTTTGTTGTTATAGCCTTTGAACAAGCTGGCACTGTTTAAAGGTTGTATTTCTGCTTGTTCTCGCATTTGAATGATAAAGTATATGGTAGAATTAAGATGTGTTATTGTTGTTCAGTTCATCGTATGTGCTTATTTTTTTCCTCTTCTTTCTGTTACTGTTAGTGTTCAGTGCTGTGGGAAACGGCACCTGAAAGTTTTTGTGTCTTTCAGAATTGCTACATCTTGAATTGTCAGATCGAGTATTCCACGACAAGTTTGCTATATTCTGTGGATCGTGACTGATTCAACATGATTGCCAAGAAGAACTCCCTTACTGCATGTGAGTTGTTAATTTGATGTCTAGTTATATCGGACTCAGACTACTATTCTGATGCGCATTGATGGCTAGTTGGTTGCTAGTCTTCAGTAGATCTCGAGAGGTTTGTTTGTCGATCTGTCATATTTGACTTATCAATTCTTTTGGATACGTTGGATGCTTGACTGATTCAGACTTGACTTATGTGGCAATAAGTAAGATTTATTATGAAGATCGCACTTCAATCTGCCAGCTGTGAAGTGTTGAGAACTAAATAACAGGTGAAAATAGATGTCTAAAGTAACGAATTTCATGAGAAGAAGCATTTGTCAGTACTCATCTCTGTTCTTTGATGTTGCAATCAATAGCATCAGGCTTACTCAGCCAGCTGGGGTAGTCTAATATGAAACCACGAAATAGAAATCATACATGATAGAGAATTTTGATTTGTTGAGTCATAGTCAAATGGTATGACTATCTCCTATTCATTTGCTGCAGAGCCAGAGATAGTTTTACATTGTACTTCGTCTGGTGTCTGTCATGTTGTTCTTTCATCAACTGAGCCTAACAGAGCTTTTAATTTGCAGCTTGGTGGAACCGCTCGTTCCTTTTCACGGAATTATGAACGATACCTACGAGTCTAGCAGCCTTCCAGCACATCCTTGCCCTCAAATCCTCCGGTGTCAAGAATGCAATGATAGATGTGAGCAAGAAGTCACAACTATCGTTAAAGGAAGTGGCATTACAGGTGAAGACTATCACCAGGGAGGTCTGCCTTCCCCGCTTCAGAATGGCAGCATGATGGGTCTTAACAATGGACTTGATGCTATCAAGGTGTGAAGCTATTTTATGTCTTCTGAAACATTTTTTTAGTAACAGAAAATGAATACACAGACAGACACAACATGTTAAAAACATGGATGATTTTGTTCCTCATTGGTATAAAAGATGTACAGTTTTTCTTCAGTGCAGGTTAGAGATGATCAGATGGTGTTGAAATCAAAAGTATTGAATTTGCAGAAGAAGTGGAACGACTACTGCCTGCGCCTACACCAAGGCTGCCAGACCATCAACAGAGGTCCTTACCAGTTCCCGCATTATATTGGTGTTCCAGCTGATATGGAAAGAGCAATAACTCTGAGCAAAGGTTCTGAGTCAGTTACACTTCAAAGGGGGGTTATTAGACCTTCTGCGGTGTCTGCTACACGTACAAACGCAACCCCAAAGAGTGTTTCACCTCCATCTATCTCCAACCAAACGAACGAAGACCTTGTATTAAGTCTTCAAGGGAGGCACTCGAAGGGTGATGATCAACTTCAAGATAGGCATGTGCAATTGCAACAAAAAGACTTGTCGAGCTGCCATGACCGTGAAAACCACATGTCGGCATCAACTGCTGCTGCTGCATCTGTGGCAACCGACTTAGTGTTGAGTACACCTCGTGAATCTTCTTCGAAGGGTACAAGTTCTGCCTTCTGGAAACATGTAGGGGATGCGGATAAGTCTACCCATCTGACACCCAGAAAGGTGGATGATTTGAATCTGAAGCCTCCACAGACCTTTGTACAACCTTACAGCTCTCGAAGTTCCAGAAATGTGGGCCAAACATCACCTAGTTCTCTGCATTCGGCAGCTTCAGGAGGCGTGTCTGCCTTTGGCCAATGGCAAAAGCCTTCACACCTTGCAGTACAAGGTTCTGATTTGAGTAATTACAAGCTACTTGTGGAACGACTGTTCGAGGTAGTCGGAAGGCAGGAAGAAGCCCTGAGTGCTATTTGTGCGTCCATAGTTCACTGCCAGTCAACAGAGAGACGCCGTGGTGCAAACCGGAAGAATGACATGTGGTTTAGTTTTCATGGTGCTGACAGCATGGCCAAGCGGAGAGCTGCTGTGGCACTTGCAGAGCTCGTGCACGGCCATAAAGACAATTTCATTTATCTGGACCTGAGCCTCCAGGATTGGGGTGACTCGAGCTTTAGAGGAAAGACTGGCATAGACTGTGTCGTCGAGGAGTTGAGCAAGAAGCGGCGTTGTGTAATCTTCCTGGACAACATTGACGAAGCAGACTGCCTTGTTCAGGATAGTCTATCTCATGCCTCTGACACCGGCAGATTCCGAGACATGCGTGGCAAGGAAGTTGCCATTAATGATTCAATAGTAGTCTTGTCGACAAGATTCGCGCGAAGCAGCAGAAATCTCCTGGTTGGGGTGGAGGAGGGGCATACTTTCTCCGAAGCGAAGATTCTGGCAGCTAGAGGACAGCAACTGAAGATCTTGGTAGAACCAGGCACAGCGATCACCAGCAGAGACCCCAGTAGGAGTCCGGTGGTAGTTTCCCCAAGTCACCCTCTCGCCAAACTTCAAACTTCTTTGTGCTCTGGTAATGTCAGTAAGAGGAAGCTCAACGATTCTGACGACCAAGAAAATCTGCTAGAATCACCAAGCAATCCCAAGCGGCCACACAGAACATCAAGTGTGCCGTTCGACTTGAACCTCCCTGTCGGCGAGGACGGATCCAATGGCGCTGATGGCGATGACAGCAGCAACAGCAACGACAACTCATCTGGCAATCCAGAGAGGTCCATCGACGGCCTCTTGTGTTTGGTCGACGGAGCAGTCGAATTCAAGCCGTTCGACTTTGGCAAACTCGCCAACAACATCCTGCGGGAGCTGAGCAACATGCTCGGAAACATCCTGGGCTCGGGCTGCACGTTGGAGGTCGACGTTAGCGCGATGGAGCAAATGCTCGCGGCTTCATGGGCGTCGGAGGATAGGCAGCGGCCTCTGCAGGCCTGGCTGGGGCAGGTGTTCGCAAGGAGCCTTGATGAGCTGAAGCTCCAGCGAGGTAACCACGCGAGCAGCTGTGCTCTTAGACTAGTGGCCTGTGAGGGCACGGCAGCAGTGTCAGCGGCGAAGGAAGACGGCGGGTTTGGAGCTCTGCTCCCCTCAAGAATAATTCTAGAATGGCGATGAATTGGTGAAGATATATGTACATATATAGTGTGATGGATCGCTGTAATTATTTCTAGCCAGCTAGCTAGTCCAAGATTACTAATTTCGTCGGGGATGAAATAAGATGTAGCCTACACTAGTTGATGGTGGATGGACTGATTTCATGTATATATATCGGCAAGAGTATAGTTTCTGATTGTAGCTATTAACTGTGGATTCTCTTTACGAATATATAATGATTGTTACGTATTGTGATGTGCAAAGTGTGGTTCTAGGTTTGTGTTGCTTTAATATCTTGGTCTTCGGTTTTTCTTTGGGCAGGTCTCTGCTCCTTGGCAAGATCGAGGGTGCTAATAGTGCATGTTTATGACATACAGAAACCTTTTTTGTTTCTAGGAAAAATTCTGCTTGAGTCTATACTTGGTCAAATTGTTAGCTCAGCCATGATGATTGGGTTGACTTTTAAGTTTTAATTGATTTGTACGCTAAGAGCTGCCATGTAATGCAGTATGACACACATTTATCTTTGATGCTAGCTGTAACACATGCCCTGCTAAAAATGGTTGTTTGTATGTTGTAAAAATGTCTTAACCGTTTATCTCATGGAAAAGTGGGAAGTGACCATTGTAATTATCTTTCAGATCTTAGGCTTGTTGATGCTATGCTCGATTATTCTGTGTATATAGGCATACAGGAAGAATAGCCATCCAAGGAGAAGATTCAGATAAAACTGCCCTTACCGCGACAAGTACCAAGTGCTTCTTAAGAGGCTCGCTCGTGATAATTATTTCTCCAACCCGGCTTTTGAGACTGTTATGACTAAAAATGATAGCTGCGAGATATTTCTTTTAGTTTACACTGATTTTACTACTGTCGGTTGAATCTTCTGATCCTAGTTAACTGTCCAATATTTGGTACTTCTCCCTAAAATGATACTTCGGTACTTGTCGATCTGATTGAACCTGACGGCTTTTTTTAGGTACACCGCGTGCTCCCAGCCGGTGTTCTTGGTCACTCGACCTCGTTCCGGCCTTTGAATCCATCGGTTAGTACCCTACCTTTCGTCTGAAGCGTGTAGTCAGCATATATTGTGATTTGTGTTTACAAGTAAGTAACGACAGTGAATGCCCTTATCTTACCCGTCTATATCATCTTATTTCATGGGATTCTGATAATTTAAAGTGTTCTTTATTTGCACTGATTACTTTGCTCTGAGATCGTAGCTGTGCATAAGTTATAAAAGTTTGCTCCATGTAGTATATATAAGTGATTCACTATATCTTCATTCAGTTTATCATTGCAGAGTCATATTCTACTATCGGAGGATTTATGAGGTGTTTGTTTGAGCTTTTTTTAGCTTTCCATAAGAAAAAACCAACAAACCCAAACAAACAGGTGGCTTTAGATACATGTTATCCAAAAGCTGAAGCACCTCACGGACAGAAATCATGAAGCACCTCTTTTTAAGTGCTTCCCGCAGCTTCGGCCCTAACCGCCGAACCGTTTTCTGAACCTGCCCACTGTGTTCATAGTATTTACAGTAGATTGCTACCGCTGGACCAAACAGTTCTTTCCCGAAGTCAGAGCGCTTTCATCAAGTCGAGAACTATCCACGACAATTTCATGTACGTCAGGAACACCGCCCGCCGGTTACACCGCAGCAAGACCCCGTCCCTCCTTATAAAGTTGGATATCGCTAAAGCCTTCGACACTGTTCGCTGGGATTACGTGTTGGATCTTTTGCAGCGGCTTGGCTTTCCACAGAGATGGAGGGCCCTCCTGACGACCCTCTTCTCCACGGCCTCCTCTAGGTTTTTCCTCAACGGAATCCCTGGGAAGTACATCCCGCACGGACGTGGTCTTCGACAGGGCGACCCGCTCTCGCCCTTCTCGTTCGACATCGCCATCGACCCTCTTCGCAGACTCCCGGAACAGGCTACGCAGCGAGGCCTCCCGTCCGCTATGCCCGGCGATCTTCGGTGGCCCTAGGGTCTCCCTCTGCGCATGACGCCGCTATTTTTCTAGCCCCCACGACTCACGACGTGGAAGGCCTTGCTAGCATTCTCGAGAGTTTCGGGGAAGTCTCCGGCCTTGTCACCAATGTGTCCAAGAGCTCCATCGCCCCCATCCAATGTGCCAACATCAACTTGGAAGAGGTTCTAGCAAACTTCCCGGCAACCACGACCCCCTTTCCCATAAAGTACTTGGGGTTGCCCCTCTCCCTCGAAAGACTTAGGCGTGCAGACCTTCAACCTTACATTGACAAGGCGGTGGCTCGGCTTAGCCCATGGAAAGGAAAATTCCTGAATCATGCCGGATGTACTGCTCTGTTTAAGTCTGTGCTCTCCTCCATGCCTATCTTCTTGCTGACGGCCTTAAAGGCGGACAAAGGCATCCTCAAGGCTTTTGCTAAGATCAGTCGTGGCATGCTTTGGGCCGGCAAGGAGACGGTTAGTGGGGGAAAATGCAAAGTCAACTGGCAAAAGGTCTGTCGCCCTAAGGAGCTTGGCGGGTTAGGGGTTCTCGACTTGGAGAAATTCTCCCGGGCCCTAAGACATCGTTGGTTATGGTACGAGTGGAAGGCTCCTGACAAACCCTGGGTGGGCACTAAAACCCCCAATGACGCCGCCGACCAGGACCTCTTCAATGCGGCCACTCGTGTCACCATTGGTAACGGTGCTAAGGCCTCCTTCTGGTCGTCCTATTGGCTACATGGCGCCCCGCCTAAAGACCTGGCTCCCCTTGTCTTCAAAGCCTCCAAGAGGAAGAATCGAACGGTCCATGATGCCCTAACCGATAATAACTGGATCGCGGACATTGCTGTGGATGCGTTCACTGCGGATCACATGGAGCAATATGTCCGCCTTTGGGAGCTCCTGTCAGATATCCAGTTACGCCCTGACACTGAAGACTCCATCTCCTGGAACTTGACCCCTAATGGGTGCTACTCGGCCAGCTCCGCCTACAAGGTCCAGTTCCTCGCCTCTTTGCCCTGCCAGTTTGGGAGCATTGTGTGGAAGACCTGGTGACAAGGGATTAACTTATCAATGCCTATGGATTGTAGGCTAGGGTTTAGTTGGAAGTAGAGGGCAAGTAGATCTCGAAGGTTTCAGCCGAAAAGTACTCGACGATTATGAAAACTAGGGTTTGCAGACAATGATTTGATGATCTCTTCGTCCCTCGACTCCCCCTTTATATAGGAGGTGGAGCTGCGGGTTTCGTTTCGTACAAGTTACAGAGTCCGGGACGGTTTCTAACTCATCCGGCCAAATTACAAATAATACTTTCTATTACAACTCTAACTTTCCTTAACATATCTTGGGCTCCCGAATCTTCTTATTCTTCGGATAATGGGCCTTCGGTAAACCCCGGGTACTACCTTCGGCAGGCCTATTTGGGATGCCTATGTCAGTAGCCCCCGAGATTTTGCTTGAATCGTAGAGTCAGGGAAAATCTCCACTGTTTATTTTTATTCGAGATCTTTGACTTTTTATATTTCTTCATATAAAATTTTATATTGTACAGGGATAATGGTAGTTGGGGCTAGTTCATCTGACGGATCAGGTACTAGTTAACTGCTCTAGTGGCAATCCGCAAAAACCTACTTCAAGATCACGTCCCTGGACATGATCTCGGGATACCGGTGTAAACTTCGACAGTGCCGCTTAAGGTCTTACCATTCCGTCGAGTCCCGGCCAAATTTATCGGGTACCTAACGCGTCCGTTATGATTTTTCTTCGTATCCGTTGATACGGATAAAAGTAGCAGTAGCGCAGTCTTCGGCGATGCCACGCCCAACAGAACGGATCTGGGTCTTACCTTCGCAAATTTGCGGCATTCAGAAATTGATCGCAACTTTGGCGTTCTGAGAATATTTTGTCGAGTGCTTTTCCGGCTGCTGGAATAGCACATTTTATCGAGTCAAATATAACTTATATTGCTCTCCCGATGGGAGTATATGTAGAGTTAATTATAACTCGAAATATACTCTCTTGCTTTTCTATCTTTTTTTATTTCATTTCATCGGGCACGCGAACAGCGTTCCCGATGGGAGTAGCCCCCGAGGCTACAGCCAAGAACTTGTGCTTGGTTGTAGGCTCAACATTTTAGTCCGCCTTGTCGCTATATTGTCATTCTTTCCCGATATGATCCTCTTTTCATTTCTCGGGTGCGCGAACAGCGCTCCCGATGGGAGTAGCCCCCGAGGCTACAGCCAAGAACTTGTGCTTGGTTGTAGGCTCCCCCAATTTCTATATTTCCATACTCGAAATTTTAACTTTTATCGAAGTAGCCCCCGAGCATTTGGGCAAAAACTTGTATTTGACCAAAGGCTCTCGAAGTATTCAAATAACTTCTTCGCCAATCTTCTTTTTTCTTGTCGATACATTTTCCTTAGTCAAATTCACTTCACCTCCAGTAATAACCGAGATTTTTCTGCTTTGTGGGTCCATTATTTCCACCTCGCTGACACGTCGTGCAAGTGGGGGACACACGTCCTCCACTTTTCCTGGCGCACGTACGGTAACGCTTGTTCTATTCCATCTTAGTAAAAATACCTTTTTATCCTTTGATCTTTCACCATACGATTTCTTCATCCAACGGTGCATTGCTTCACCCGATTCCTATATAAACCTTTCTTCAACCTCGGTTCTCTCCTTCGCTCGCGCCGCACATCTGTTCCTCTTTGCAAAAGCCTCCTCTGCGCCTCGATTCTCTTCGTTCTTCCGCACACACTAGCATTTCTTTTCCAGTCCCGTTGATGCCACCGCGGACGCGACTCACCCGCCACAAGTACCCGGAGTCCAAGATGGCTGCTGAAGACCTTGAGTGGGAGAGATCTAAGATCTCCAATCAAGACGTCAACCTGCTGAAGAGGCTTGGCCTGATGAAGAAAGAGGACGCCATCCGCTTTCCCAGCGAAGAGAGCTACCCAGACCCTCCAATGGAGTACCGGGTTAGTTTCGTTGACCACCTCATCCGCGGCCTTTCTACCCCAATTCACGATTTCCTCCGCGGCCTTCTTTTTGTTTACGGGATTCAGCTGCACCAGTTGACCCCCAATTCCATCCTCCATATTTCTATCTTTATCACACTGTGCGAATGCTTTCTTGGAATCCCTCCTAACTGGATTTTGTGGAAACGCATTTTCTGCCTCCGCCGTAATGGTTCCCACAACGCCACCTACAACATAGGCGGCGTTGTTATCTCGTGTTCGAACCGACGTTGATTACTTCGACGTCAAATTTCCTGATTCTGTCCAAGGATGGCGCAAAAGGTGGCTCTACATACACGAAGAAAGTGCCAATTCTGTCGAACACAACATAATTCCTTTCGACGGAAATGCCAAAATTCAACGCCGCCGCTCCTGGGATGCCGAAGTTTCCGAGGACGAGAAAAAGGCGACAGAAGCACTTATGTCTCGCATTCATCAGCTTCAAAATACTCGAGGCAAAGAGCTGTCTGGTATTCAAATCACTGCCTACTTTCTTAGGATTAGAGTGCAGCCTCTTCAGGCCCGCAAAAATCCCCTTTGGACGTATGCTGGTGAAAATGACGCCAATAGACTCTCCAATGATCTTTCTGTGAAGGACTTGGAGAAGCTGATCCGAAGAATTTCCTCGCTGAGCAAGAGGGATCCTATTCCCTCCTCGTGCCGCGTGGAACCATACAGCTCCACCAATCCTCTTCCCGAGGTATTTTGTCTTCTCGATCTTTTATCTTGTTCCGAACTTTCCCTGCATCTCATTGTATTAATATCCCTCTAATTTTTTTTTGTCGTTATTTTTCTGCAGAACCATCCTACTATGGTTTCCCTTCCTCCTCTTCCCGAGGGTGGAGATGTCGAGGAAAGGGCCGTTATTGCCGATGACAACCAGCAGGCCCCCTCTTTTGTGAATGAACCCGCAGATTCTCGAAAATCTGCGGGATCTATTGAAAAGGATGCTGCCTCCCGAAGGTACTACATCAGCACAATCTCCTCCTCCTGCTGTTTCTCCAAAGAACAAAAGGAAGAGGAGTGATGTCGAAGATTCCGGGACCTCTCAACCCGAAGAAGTTGCTCCTTCACCGCGAGAGGCACCTTATGACCCGTATCTCGAGAGTCTCATCAGCTCGTAAGTTCCCTTTCTCTTTTTATTTTTCTATTCGAAGAAGTTAGCCTTGCTTTTTATGATGTCGCTCTTTTTCGACAGTGATGATGACGAAGAAACACCAACTGTGGATGTGGCTGCTCGAACGAGTACGTCACATACTCTAGTTATTTCAGAGCCGCCAGTTGAAGGAGAAGAATCGTCGCCTCCTCAACAAAACGTCGGCGCGTCTACTCCTCCTTCGAGCCCCCTTGTCCCTTCGCCAAAAAGGGCAAGGACCGAGTCGGCTTCCGGAGTCGAGTCTCCAATTGAGTAGCTCTTCTAACCCTCTCTTGGATGATGTAAGTTCTCAATACTTTTGTCACCGTCTCGAGCTTCCTCTGTTTGCTTTTCTATTTGCCATTATATTGTCCTCATATCGAAATTTTCTTTCTTTGTCCCTTTCTTTTCTTAACAGCCCATGATCAAAGAGCTTATTCGCATCGGTGCTCAATTCATTGGGTATCGTGAATATGCCAACAAAACTGAAGGTGATGCCTTGTTGCATTCTTTTTTACCATTACTCTGTTGCTCCTCTCTTGTCGATATTTCAACGAAATTTTCATCTTTCTCTGGCAGGGAAACGCACCAATGCACTTGCTCAAAAATTAGAGAAAGTGAAGAGGCTCGCAAGAAGGCGGAATTAGATGCTGTTGAAGCTAGAGCAGAGGCTGACAAGGCCAAGACTGTCGCTGCTGGTGTCGAAGATCTTAGAAAGAGACTTCACACTGGCGAGACTTCACTGAGCGAGCACATAGCTGCACAATCTGCTCGCGAGGAAGCGATCCTTAAGCGTATAAGGACGCAAAGTCGCCGCTTTGTCAGTAAGTATCTAAACCACTTCGTATCCTTTGTATTTTTTTTCCTCTGTACTCGTTTGTTGCTCAAATAGTTTCTTCCTTGTTAGTGAGAACAGCTCAAGAGTTTGAACTTGAAGATCCCGAGAATGGTCCTCTTCTCGACGCCCTTTCATTCCTCGAATTTCATGGGTCAGAGGCACGCGAAGGCATTGATCAAGCTAAAGCAGGGATGTCGCGGCTCTTTCCTTATTTCTTCCCGAAGAAAGAGGAACCCGCAACTTTCCTTAATCTCGCCAAGTGTTTTAATCCATCAGAAGATCTTGGGCTGAAGGTGCGTCATGAAAATATGAAAGTTGCTGTGGAAAACACGGTTGCCTTGGTTGCTGATAGCCAGCAAACTATCGACTGGGCGAAAGTTGGCGACACTGAACAGATAGAACAGTCAAGGTGGAAGTCGTTGATCAAGGCAGCTAAACCCAATACGAAGAAAATCCTGGCTTATCTCGGAATCAAGCCGTCTTCAACTCCTAGCTCATCAAAGCCGGAGGTCTAGTTGAATGCCTCCTTGCTTTTTCTTTTTAGCGTACCTCTTTCTTTTGGCATTGTTGCCGTAGTGTTCTTGGCGATAACTGCTTCAGTAGGTCTCTAGAAGGTCCTTCTTTAGTAATAGACATGTATATATTATGGAAATGAATGGAGATCTATCTTTGCTCAATGATTGATGTCGAAATATTTCTTTTTTCCAGTTAATTTTTGACAATTATACGCCAGCTCCTGGTTCTTCCAATATTTCACCTTCTTCTCGCTCAAGGAGAGCTCCTGCTGATGTTTCACCTGTCGAAGATTCCTTGCCGCGAGAATTGGATGAACTTCGGTAGCAACTTCGAGTAGTGCGAAAAAGCAAACACTTGTGATGATGGAAAAATCTCGTAAGTCATCCGAAGCCGAAAAATTGCACTTCAGCAAGCTCGCGAGGCCGTTGTCGCTAGGGAAATTGCTGCTTCCGAGGCTGAAAAAGCGACTTCTCGAGAGAATTTCATGCTCGAGTTGATGAATGAAGCCAGTGCGGATATGTCGGGTATGCTTATTTCATCTTCAATATCTTCCGTTTTCACGCTACTTCTCTTAGAGTTTTCTGCTCCTTTTCTTTTAATAGGTTCCTTTACTGACGCTGTTGCCGAAGAGGAGAGGGTAAATACTAGGACAAACCTCCTTGTTAACCTTTCCCTTGATCATGGTTTGCTGTTTTGGGCTACCCCGGAGAGGACCCGCCGCATTGTCGTTTCGTGATCGTGCCTCTCAAACTCGCGACTTCCTTGACTTCGCACCAAGACCCCGTCTATGGTTTATAACTCCATGTTTCCTCGAACGTTCAACCAAAAACTCTTCCCGAATTAATGGAGAAACTTAAGGATGCCCGCAAGATTCATGACTTTGTCGTGGCTCAACCGGTGGCCGGCGCCAGATTTGCCCTTATCATGCTTCAGATCTGCCACTCCAAGCTTGACCTGACCCAAGTTGTTGCGAAAGTTCACGAGAAGGTACGGCGTCGAAGAGTTGGTGTTGATCGTATTGACACGAAGGTTTCGCCTGTAGCCGAAGAAATGATTGAAGACCTTCTTCGGATGGATGCCGACTTTTTTGCAGATGGTCACTACGCTGACTTTCTTGGCGCTGCTCCTGAAGAAAACAGAGTTACCCTTGATGATATATTGAATCGTGACTAATTTTTCCCTTTGATATATAATTCTTCCTTGTAAATCATGATTGTGATTATATTGTAAAGAGAACATCATATTTCTTTTTTTTGTCTAGCCCCCGAGTGTTTTCGGTGGCCAGTCGTTGTATTTGTATAATGCGAGGTTTTGAACCAAGGCATTTATTCAATATGTAGTTTTGGCGAATACCAGCCCCCGAGCTTCTTTAATGAGTATTATTTTGTATTTTTTTATTGACTCACGAGGTATTTTAATACCAAGGCGAGGCTTTTCTTTGTACGAGGAACTATATTGAATTTCGTCGGGTTGGGGATTTTGGGCGTGTCGATAAAGAAATCGATATATACTGTAATTCTTGGGCACAAGCCCCCGAGCCTATCGAAGAAAAAGATGTATATCTCCACTATCTTTATTATATTGCAGCACCGCGAGCCCGCCTCATTAAAAACCTTTCCCGGCCCCACTCGGTGCCCCAAAAAAGGAAAAGAGTGCGTCTGAAAACTCGCGGGCGTTTCAGTACATTGAAGTTTTACAAGGACTATATTTTAGCTCTAGGCGTAGAACCGCCTGAGTTGCGCCACATTCCAGGGGTTTTGCTCCTCCACCCCTGTCTTCTTGTCCTTTATCCTGTATGCTCCTCCTCCGATAACTTCCGTGACGATGTAGGGGGCAAGCCATGGTGACTCGAGTTTTTCATGACTTTTTTGCGTGAGCCGAAGAACTAGGTCTCCCACCTGAAAAGATCTTGGCCGCAAATGTCGACTGTGGTAATTCTTCAAGTCCTGTTGGTATTTGGTTACCCTTGATAATACTTCGTCTCGAGCTTCATCAAGTGCATCCACGTCGTCTTCCAATGCTTTCCTGGAAGTTTCTTCGTTGTATTCTGTGACTCTAGGGGAGTCGTGCTCTATCTCTATTGGTAATACTGCCTCTGCTCCATGGACCAGAAAAAACGGGGTCTCCTGTGTCGCTGTATTTGGTGTTGTTCGGATGCTCCACAACACACTTTGTAGTTCGTCTGGCCAGGTATGTCGAGCTTTTTCCAGTGGTCCTAGCAGGCGTTTCTTGATGCCGTTGCAGATGATGCCATTGGCTTTCTCGACTTGCCCATTAGTTTGAGGATGTGCGACTGCCGCAAAGTGCAACTTGATACCCACTTCTTTGCAATAATCCTTGAATTCGTGGGATGTGAAGTTACTGCCATTGTCCGTGACGATGCTATGGGGCACTCCAAATCTGAAGACGAGGCCCTTTATGAATTTTACTGCGGATGTTCCGTCTGGTGAATTTATCGGCTTTGCTTCTATCCACTTTGTGAATTTGTCGACAGCTACTAGCATATATTGCTTTCCTCCTGGCCATGACTTGTGTAACTTGCCCACCATATCGAGTCCCCATTGTGCAAAGGGCCATGCCAATGGTATTGGTGTTAGTTCTGCTACTGGAGAGTGAGGTTTTGCGGCAAACCTTTGACACGCATCGCAGGTCCTTACTATTTCTTTGGCGTCCTCGATTGCTGTCAACCAAGCAGAATCCCGCCCGAAAAACCTTGGCTGCAATAGCTCGACTACTCGCGTGGTGGCCACATATTCCTTCGTGTACATCCTTCAGAATTATTCTTCCTTCTTCGGGTGTGACACACCTTTGCAGGACGCCTGAAATACTTAGCTTGTACAGTTCTCCTTTGATCACCGTAAAAGCTTTAGAGCGTCGAATTACTCGCCTTGCTTCAACTGGATTGTCGGGTATTTCCTTCCTGAGGATATATGATACATATACTTGCATCCAAGGAACCTGTACCATCATCACAAGTTCTTGTTCCTCTTCATCCTCTGTGGTTTCTGTGAGGGTTGTCGAAGCTTTCTCTTTTGCTTTTTCTCGCACCTTTTTTGGCTTCGTAGATCTCTCCGCTATTTCTTCCCAAAATACTCCCGGCGGGATTGGGAGGCACTGCGACCCGATGTTTGCGAGGACGTCGGCTTCATCGTTGCTTAATCTATCGATGTGATTTACCTCGCATCCATCAAATAGCTTCTCGAGTTCATTGTACACCTCCTTATATGCTACCATGCTATCATTGATCGCGTCACATTGGTTCATAACTTGCTGAGCCACCAACTGTGAGTCGCCAAAGATTTTTAATCGAGTTGCACCGCAAGCTTTCGCCATCTTCATCCCATGTATGAGGGCTTCATATTCTGCTTCAGTGTTAGATGCGTTATGGAACGTCATCCGGAGGATATACTTCAATTTGTCGCCTTCAGGTGATATAAGTACTACTCCTGCGCCAGCTCCTTCTACTCTTTTGGACCCGTCGAAATTCATGGTCCAGGTTCTCGACAAGTCCGGGGGTCCCGTGTTTTGCAGCTCCATCCACTCGCGATGAAATCTGCGTAACTTGCGACTTGATTGCTTTTCTTTTTTCATACGTGATGTCCCGAGGGAAAGTTCTATTCCCCAAAGGGAGACACGACCCGTAGCTTCTGGATTGTTTAGTATATTTGACAAGGGAGCTTCATTGACCACTATAATCGGATGTGCCGAAAAATAGTGGCGCAATTTTCATGCTGTTGTGAACACTCCATATGCTAGTTTTTGGTACTGAGGATACCTTTGTTTGGATGGCGATAAAACATCGCTGACGAAGTATACTGGCCTCTGTACTCCGTGGAGTTTTCCTTCTTCTTCTCTTTCGACAACTAGCACCGTGCTCACCACTTGGGGCGTGGCTGCGATATATAGCAGGAGAGGTTCCTTTTCCTTTGGCGCCACCAAAATTGGTGGTGTCGAGATTCTGCGCTTCAAATCTTCGAAAGCTCTATCTGCTTCTTTGTTCCACTGGAATTTTTCCCCTTGCTTTATCAGAGCGTAGAACGGTAGTGCTTTTTCTCCTAGCCTGGCGACGAATCTACTTAATGCTGCGACTCGCCCAGCTTAATCGTTGTACTTCTTTCAGCTTTGTTGGATTTCTCATTGTTATGATAGCTTGTATTTTATCGGGATTTGCTTCAATCCCTCTTGCTGAGACTAGAAACCCCAGGAGTTCTCCTGCTGGTACGCCAAAAGAACACTTTGTCGGGTTCAACTTCAGGCAGAATTTATTGAGGTTGTCAAAAGTTTCCTTGAGATCCTCGATCAATGTTGTCCCCTTTTTTGATGTTATGACGATATCGTCGATATATACTTGCACGTTTTTCCCAATCTGTGCCGCCAAACACTTCTGCATCATCCTCTGATATGTTGCTCCCGCATTTTTTAGACCAAAGGGCATTGTTCTGTAGCAAAACACGCCGTAAGGTGTAATAAACGCTGTCTTTACTTCATCTTCCTCTTTCAATCTGATCTGGTTATAACCAGAATATGCGTCCAGGAAGGAAAGACGTTCGCATCCAGCCGTGGAGTCGATAATTTGATCGATCCTCGGGAGGGGAAAGTGATCCTTTGGACAATGTTTATTGAGACACGTAAAGTCGACGCACATGCGAAGGACTGTAGTGTTTTTCTTTGGCACCATCACAGGATTTGCTACCCATGTGGCTTCTGTGAATATCTCTTTGATAAACCCAACTTCTTGTAGTCGATTGATTTCTGACAGCATAGCTTTGCGGTTTGGTTCCGAAAAATACCGTAAAGGTTGTTTGATTGGTCTCGCTAACGGATCCAAATTTAGGTGGTGCTCGGCAAGTTCCCTGGGTACTCCTGGCATGTCAGCTGGACACCATGCGAAGATTTTCCAGTGCTCACGGAGGAACTCGACGAGCGCGCTTTCCTATGCGATATCCATATTGTTTGCGATAGATGTCGTCTTTTTCGGGTCTGTCGGGTGAATCTGCACCTCCTTAGAATTTTTCTCGGTATCGAAAGTTGATTCTTTATTTGGCCTTCCAACGTCTGGCAGCACGTCGTAATCAGTCATGCTTTTTGACGCCAAGTACTCAGCTTGCATCCCGAAAGTTTCTGATAACCGATGAAAATCCTTGTCGCACTTATCGGCTAAGGCGAAGCTTCCTTTAACTGTGATTGGTCCCTTTGGTCCAGGCAATCTTCACAACAGATATGTATAGTGTGGTACCGCCATAAATCTAGCGTATGCTGGTCGTCCCAACAAAGCATGGTACTGTGGTGGAAAATCCACGACTTCAAATTCCAGCTTCTCAATCCTATAATTTTCTCGGGTACCGAACTGAACGTCAAGATTTATCTTCCCCAATGGATAACTTTGGTTTCTCCGGTGTGATGCCGTGGAACCTCGTGTCCGTTGGCTTCAAGTTTGCTAAGGATATGTTCATCTTCCTCAACGTATCTGCATACATAAGGTTTAAGCTGCTGCCACCATCTATGAACACTCGAGAAACATCAAAACCCGCAATAACTGCTGGTAGGATAAGTGCTGACTGCCCGGGTCGAGGGACTTGCTGCGGATGATCCGCTATGGTGAAGCCGATGTCTTGCCCTGACCAATTGAGGTACTCAACTGTTGGTGGAGGCATTTTCTCTACCATGAACACTTGGCTCGAGATTACTTTTTGAGTTCTGTTGGACGGCCTTCCCTTCTGAATCATCGACACCGCTCCGTTTGAGTTAGGATCGACATAAGGTGGTGGTGGAGGTGCTGCCGCTATTCTGAGCTGATGCCGATTGTTGTCTGTAATCGCGGGAGGTGGTGGCAGGTGGACCTCACTCCTGGGCTCCCGAGGATTTCTCTGTGCTGCTCGAGCATGAGCGTTCTCTGCATATCTGAACATTGCCTGAAAATTTCGACAATCTTTCTGCAGGTGCCCCGACTCGTCTTTTTCCGTTATCGTCGAGGTAGAAATGCATATGGCACGGTCCGTTCATCATTTCTTCGGGGGACACGAAAGGCCTTGGGAATCTAGGCCCACTATTTTGCCTGTTGCGAGAGCCGTCCCTGTTGTCACCTTGCTGCTCACTGCTTTTTTGATAATCATCTCTATTGTTTCCTCCTGTGTTTGCCCGGAAACCTGCCGAAATTTGCCCTGGGGCGTCATAGTTCTGGTACTGCCGAGGAAATCGTCGCCTCGGTTGGTAATTTCGACCACGGTCTTCCTCTGGCGACCTGTGCCGTTTGTTGTGGACAGCATCTTCTCCATCTTCCCATCTGTTTGCTATCTCCATTAACGCGGATACTGTCTTTGGATTGGTCCTTCCCAAGTCCTCGACAAAATCTCCTCGCCTGATTCCTGCGACAAACGCATCTATTGCTCTCTCGTCAGATATATTTTCTGCTGAGTTTTTGATGATGTTCCACCTTTGGATATACTTTCTCATTGACTCATCTGATTTTTGTCGACATGCTCTCAACTCTTCTAACGACGCAGGTTTTTTGCACGTGGATCTGAAGTTCTTGACGAATACGTATTCGAAACTTTCCCAGCTGTCGATAGATCCTGGAGCAAGTTTCTTTATCCAAGATCGTGCGGCTCCACTCAAGTGCACCTGAATACTTTGCATGGCTATTGCCCTAGTCCCTCCAGTTAACTTCACTGTCTCGAGGTAATCGACCAACCAATCCTCTGGATCTTGCAGGCCGTCGAATTTTTTGAAGTGATCGGGTAACTTGAATCCGGAGGGGACTCGAGTTTTTCGGACTCTCCTCGTGAAGCATGGCAGGCCGCACATATCCTCGTCGTTAAGCTCCGGGGATTGCCGATGATCCCTCTCGCTTTGTCTCGCTCTATCGACCCTTGCCTCGTGCTCCCGTGTCTCTTGCTCCACTTGGTCCTTCGTGGCTGCCGCCGTTGCCGCCGCAGTCGTGGGCTATTTTGCCTTGTCGCTCCTTCCGGGAGGCGTTGATACAAACGCTCGTCCCCATAGCTCCAACCCTCGCTAACGCCATATTGTATAATGTTTCCCTTGGATCACCCGGGGTGGCTCGGATGCGAGGATGTAAGCTTGTGTCGCCATATACCCAGCTTCCGGTGTCTTAGGGATAATGTTTCCTCTTGTATCTATCGACATAAAGGACATGTCGAGGTTTTGAACTAAGTGCTCTCTTTCTGCTTCGGGTATGTGTTGTAACCTTGATCTTCCTCTGTTCCGAGCCTCTCTGTGGCTATCTCCCGAAACTCTAGATTGTCGACTTAGATCTGCCCTTCTCCTGCTGGATGCGGAAGCTGCCTCTTTTCTCCTGTTTAACTCAGCCGTCCGTTTTTCTATTTCTCCGGCAGCTCGTGCGAGCCTATATTGATATGCTTGTAATTCCTCCGGTGTGGCTGTGGTAGCCATTGGTTCTCGCACCGTTCATAGCTCTCGCGGCTCCGTCCCACGCTGCTTGTGGAAGTTGAACTCTGTCTCGTGGCTCTGGCCCGACGTATTTGTTGCCTAGCCCTTGTCGCAGATTGGAGGGATCGACGTATGGATTTCCCAGATCGTCGAAAGCCTCAGATGTTTCCTCTTGATCCTCAATGGCATAAATTTGATGATATTTTGTACTCGGATCTATGTTGGGTTTGGTGACATCATCGTCGAGATTGTCGGGGGGAAGACCCCGGGTAGGGCAATGGACGCAGAGCAGCCGGCTGGCCACTGGCCGGCTCGCAGCAAGGCCGGCTGAGGAGCAGCCGGCTGGCGCCGTGGCCGGCTGGTCCGGAAGCCGGCTGGCTCTAGGTCCTAGTCGGCCTGGCTACGGCCGCCAATGCTGTAGCTGGGCCGGCTTCTACAAGCCATATCCGACTGGGGGTCTCGTACCTCGCACCGACTCGAGGCCGGCGAGTCTTGCACCGGGAAGGAACCGGGTTGGTGATCCGGGTTCCCAAAGTCCACGCCGACTTCATCTTCTCGTAAGCGCGGGGCACCGTGGAGCAATAGTGCCACGCGCCGGACAGGCCATCATGGCTTACGACGCGCCGTACATGCTACAGGTGGCCGACGGCGACGAGACACTTCCTCTCCATACCGCTGACCGTGGCAGCCGGATGGGACAAGCCATGACGCCTCAACGGCTCCCGACGTCACCGCCGGGAAGGAGCGGAAGCCGAAGCCGGCCAAGCCGGCCGGTAGACTATAGGGTCTTATATGTAAAGTGCCGGTGCCTATATAAGCCGCACTACCCCCTCTCGTACAAGAGGATCGATCACTTATTGCTTTCACCTACTTACACCGCTGCCCTGTGAGAGAGACCATCGTCTCCCTTAGCCTCCCAGGGCCAGCCGGACACAGCTCTAGGAGCACTTTGTACTGTGTGATCACCATATACACTCTAGCAGGAGTAGAGGTTTTACCTCCATCGGAGGGCCTCGAACCTCGGGTACGTCGCCGTGTCGCTCGTGCCCATACCCGCTTCCGGATACCGCCGTGAGATCTCTCAGGAGCCCCTTCGATTAGCCATCCTATGGCATATGCCGTGACGATACCACGACATTTGGCGCCCACCGTGGGGCATTCAGCATCCTCGGCCGGTGTCTTCATCCGGACGGGCCTCACCATCACCACCGGCGAGCGAGTCGCTTCAGGCTTGATCTGGAGATTCGGCTCCTCGACCGCGCCGCCGACAACGCTGGCTGCTTCGCCGACCGGCCCTTCCCAGCCGGCGGCAGCGTCATTTCCTTCGGCGGCCACGACGTCTACGTCGCCACCGTCGCACCGCCGCGCTACCCGCAGCAGGTGCTGCGCTGCGCCAGCCCTCCTCCGCGAGCCGGCTGCAGCGCTCCCGCCGGCCCCGCCATCGTGCAAGTCATGATGGCCGGCGAGGAGTTCCCCCCAAGTCCACGCGCGTCCGCGGCCCCGACCTGGAGCGCGACGTCGGCGGGCACGCGACCACGTCAGGCGCAAAGGCGCCACCACCACCATCCCGGCTGGAGCAAGTCCGGGCCAAGCTGAGCACTCCGCTCACCACCGGCAGCGGCGCCGACGCCGCCGCCGTCGAGGCGGACCTGGAGGCGCATCGCGTGCTTCTCCTCAGCGGACCGAAGAGCTGGCTGCTGCCAAGCGCCGTGGGACATCACCCGGCGCGAGTACAACCGCGCCCACGGCCTCACTCCAGCCCGGCGACAACCCCGCCCGAGCCGGCGCAGATCCGCCGCAGAGGCCGCGACCTAGGCGCCGAGATCGACCGCGACGGCGCGGACGAGCCGGCTCCATCCATGGAGCTGCCCATCTACAACACCCCCGACAAGAACATGCTCGCGGCCGAAGCCGCCGCAGAAGAGCTACACCGCCTTGAGGGCGAAGAGCTACGCCGCCAGACTGCGCGGGTGGCTGATTTGGTGAAGGCTGCCAACAAGCAGTCGAAAGACCCCAGGTACGCCCGAGACCCCAGAGCCCCTCACGCTCGTGGTGCCGCAGGCAATGCCAGGGACACGGCCGAGTCCGCCTCCCCAGCACCAAGCCGGCGCAGCGACTCCCGCGCCACACGCGCAACCTCGGGCCGGACGAGCCACCAACCAGGCGGTGGCAGTAGCCGCAGCCGGGCTCCGCCAAGCCGGAACCAGGAGCAAGACTCCGAGCCTCGACGCCCTCACCGGCCGGCTCCAGAAGCCAGCGGCGCTCGCCAGCCGGCTCACTCTCGGCTGGGCCCGCGCATCGAGCCCGCCGACGCCAGAGACCGCCTCGACCGGCTGATCGAATCCCGCATCGCGGAGGAGGAGGCGCCGGCTTGCCCCAAGTGCTTCGGGCCCCGCATCGCCAACGAGCCCGTGCTCGACGGCTTCCAACTCCCCCGCGACACGCCCAGGTACGACGGCACCGCCAAGCCGGAGGACCGGCTGCCGGACTACTCCACCGCAGCCGGCATTTCTCGGGCAACAAGCGCCGGGCCGTGCGCTACTCCCCCTCATGCTACTCGGCTCCGCCCGCACATGGCTCAACAACCCGCCAGCCGGCAAAGCATAAACGGCTGGCTGGACTTCGAAGCCGCCTTCATCAGCAACTTCACCGGCACCTATCGCCGGCCGGGTCGCCCTCAACAGCTTGAGATGTGCAAGCAAGGCCCGGACGAGACGGATCGCGCATACCTAACGCGCTGGTGCGAGATGCGCAACTCCTGTGAGGGCGTGCACGAGATGCAAGCCATCAGCTTCTTCATGGGAGGCTGCCGACCCAACACCATGCTGTGGCACAAGCTGCGCCGCAGCGAGCCCAAGACGATGGCCGCCTTGATGGTCATCGCAGACAAGTATGCGCTGGCAGAAGAAGCCGGCAAGGCGCCGGCTGATATTTCGCCGGCCCCAGCAAGACGGGACAACAACAAGCCGGCTGAGCACAAGCCGGCCGAAGGCGGCTCGCATAGCAGCCGGCGGGACAACTACCGCGGCAAGCGTCACAATGACCAGCCGGACCGCCGGTACGGTTCCGCCCATGTGGCAGCCGTGTCGGACAACGCGGCAGGCGGCAGCCGCCGCCAGAAGCAAACAGACCGGCAATGGAAGCCGAAGTACACCTTCGAGCAGATGCTCGACTCGCCGTGCAAGTACCACAGCCGGCAAGAACCCCTCCAACCACACCACCCGCGATTGCCACTTCATGAAGCGGCCGACAAGCGGCGAACCCCTCCCCCTCCACCCGCCCCCTCCAGCCGGCGGGCCGGGTGGTCAAGGCGGCGCAGAGAACGCCAACCTCGAGCACCACGAGGCTAACCAAGTGCACCACGGCCGATATCTGGCCGAAGATGCTACCTACATCATCTTCACCTCCGAGCCCGAGGACAGGACGAGCCAGCAGAGCCGTTCCCTCGAGGTCAACGCGGTCATACCGCCGGTCCCCCAAGACCTGAACCGGTCGAGCAGGCCATCACCTTTGATCGCCGCGACACGCCGGCTGTCCCGCCAAAGCCGGCAGTTACGCCATGGTCCTCGACCCCACCATCGGCACGACTCCGGCGCAGCGTGCGATTTTCGCGCGTCCTCATCGACGGCGGCAGCAGCATCAACATCCTCTACCGCGACACTGCCCGCAAGCTGGGCATCCAGGAGGCCGAGTTGCGCCCCACCCCCACCGTCTTCCATGGCATCGTGCCAGGTCATTGCTGCCAGCCGATCGGCCGGATTACGCTCGGAGGTGATGTTCGGGAAGCCGGACCACTTCCGCACCGAGAGAATCGAGTCTCGAGGTGGTGGACCTCGTGAGTCCCTACCACGCGCTCCCCGGGCAGGCCGGCCCCGACCAAGTTCATGGCGGTGCCCCACTATGGGTACCCGAAGATGAAGCCGCCCGGCCCAAAGGGGGTCATCACCATAGCCGGCGACTATCGCCGCTCCATGGACCGCGCCACCCGTAGCTCCAAGATGGCCCGCACGCCGGTCATCGCCACCGAGAAGCAGCTCATCCACGACGCCGTTGCCCTCGCCAAGGCCGCACAAACGGACATGCCGGCTGCGGGCAACCCGGCTGGGACGACTCACTTCCGACCGGCCGACAACACCAAGAAGATCCCGCCGGACCCGGCGCAGCTCGGACAAGTACGTCACCATTGGTGCCGGCTTGAGCAAGAAATAGGAAAGCGAGCTCACCAGCCTTCCTCCGTGAGAATCGGGACATCTTCGCATGGACTCCAAGAGACATGCCGGGTGTGCCGAGGGAGTTAGCTGAGCACCACCTCCACGTCCGGCCTGACGCCAAGCCGGTGAAGCAGCCTCTGAGGCGCTTCGCCGAAGAACGAAGGAAGGCCATCGGTGAAGAAATCGCCCGGCTCCTAGCTGCCGGCTTCATCATGGAAGTGCTGCACCCGGACCGGTTGGCGAACCCGGTCCTGGTTTTGAAGAAGAACGGCTCCCGGCGCATGTGTATCGACTACACTAGCTCGAACAAGGCGTGCCCGAAGGACCCCTTCCCCCGCCGCGCATAGATCAAGTCATAGACTCGACCGCCGGCTGTGAACTGTTGTCTTTTCTAGATGCCTACTCAGGCTACCACCAGATTCCTTTGAATCCGGATGATCAAATAAAGACTCCGTTCATTACCCCGTACGGGGCTTATTGCTACACGACTATGCCATTCGGCTTGAAAAATGCAGGCGCCACCTACCAAAGGTGCATGCAAAAGTGCTTGCAGGATCAAATCGGCAGAAATGTTCACGCATATGTGGATGATGTCGTTGTAAAAACCAAGGAGATGCCTACCCTCCTTGATGACCTGAGAGAAACCTTCACCAATCTGCGAAGATTCCGATGAAGCTCAACCCGGCCAAGTGCACATTCGGCGTGCCAGCCCGGCCAACTCCTCGGGCTACCTCGTCTCTCGCCGAGGAATCGAAGCCAACCCGGAGAAGATCGGTGCCATTGAGAAGATGGAGCTGCCGCAAGGCCTCAAGGACGTCCCGTAGTTCACCGGCTGCCCGGCTTCCTTGAGCCGCTTCGTCGCCCGACTGGGGGAGAAGGCACTGCCCCTTTACCAATTGATGAAGAAGGCGGACAAATTCGTCTGGTCACCGCAGGCGGATGAAGCCTTCCGTGACTTAAAGCGCGTACTCTCAACCGCGCCAATCCTTGCAACGCCGGGTTCAATGGAGCCGATGCTGTTGTACATCGCAGCCACCAACCGAGTGGTTAGCGTTGTCCTGGTGGTGGAGCGCAGAGAAGCCGAAAACAGAGAGCAACTGGTCCAGCCGCCCAGCCTATTACCTCAGCGAAGTGCTCTCCCAGGCCGAAGCAAAACTACCCCCACTACCGTAAGGTCACCTACGCGTGTCTACATGGCGGCCAAGAAGCTCAAGCACTACTTCCAAGAGCATCCCATCGTGGTGGTCGCCACAGCCGCCTCCGGCGTAAATCATCGGCAGCAAGGATGCCAACGGCCGGGTTGCCATGTGGGCCCCGGAGCTAGCCGCCCACACCATCCTCTACGAGCCACGCACAGCCATCAAGTCGCAGATCCTCGCGGACTTCTTTGTCGACTGGGCCGAGATGCAATACCTGCCGCCTGTGCCGGATTCCACACATTGGAAGATGCACTTCGACGGCTCGAAGATGCGCAACGGCTTGGGAGCCGGCATCGTCATTACCTCTCCCAAAGGAGACCGACTGGACTACGTCCTGCAGATCCACTTCGCCGCATCCAACAACGTGGCGGAGTATGAAGCGCTCATTCATGGGCTAAAGCTGGCCAAGGAGATTGGCGTGCGTCGCATACTATGCTTCGGCGACTCCGACTTGGTCATACAGCAGGCATCTGGCGACTGGGATGCGAAGGACGCCAACATGGCCTCATACCGCTTCCATGTCCAACAGCTATCCGGCTTCTTCGACGGCTGCGAATTCCACCATGTGCCACGAGCAAACAACGAGGCGGCTGACGCCTTGTCCAAGATTGGCTCAACCCGGCAAGCCATTCCGCCGGCATCGCCTTGGCGGTTATCAAGAAGCCGTCCATCATACCGTCACCGGACTCGGATTCAATATTCGTGCCGGCCGACCCGGGGCTTCTCAGCCGAACCCGGGGCTTCATCGCCCAAGTCGGGGGCTAGCAAGCCGAACCCGCCGGCTACCACGCCGAACCCGGGACTTCTCAGTCCAACCCGGGGCTTCATCGCCACACTCGGGGCTAGCAAGCCGAACCCGCCGGCTAGCAAGCCGAACCCGGCGACCATGCAAGTCGAAACCGGAAGCTCCCACGCGGGAGACCCCGTTGGTCGCCGTATTCGAGATAAGATGCGTACCTTCATGGGCACAAGAATTCCTCTCCTACCTCACCGACGGTGTGCTGCCTGACGACAGAGTCCAGGCCAGGCAGATTGAGAGAAGGGCCAAGGCCTACACAATCATCAACCACGAGCCGTACAAACGCAGCGTAAGTGGGGTGCTCCAGCGGTGCGGCCGAGCCGGCTGAAGGGATTGAGCTCCTAAGGGAAATCCATCAGGGTGAGTGCGGCCACCACGCCTCCTCCCGAGCCATAGTGGCCAAAGCCTTCCGGCACGGTTTCTACTGGCCGACTGCGCTAAGAGACGCAGAAGAACTGGTGAAGAAGTGCAACGGCTGCCAACGCTTCGCCAAGCAAAGGAACACGCCGGCTTCCGCCTTAAAGACCATCCCCATTACCTGGCCATTTGCCGTATGGGGCTTGGATATGGTGGGCCCATTCAAAACAGCCCGAGGCGGCATGACCCATCTCTTGGTGATGATTGACAAGTTCACTAAGTGGATCGAAGCCAAGCCAATCAAGAAGCTGGACGGCTCCACAGCTGTCACATTCCTCAAGGAAATAATCGTGAGATATGGCTACCCGCATAGCATCATCACCGACAATGGCAGCAACTTCGCCGAAGGCATCTTCAAACGGTATTGCGGAGAAAAGGGGATCCGGATGGACCTATCATCCGTGGCACACCCGGAGACCAACGGCCAAGTGGAGAAGGCTAACGGCTTGATCCTAGCCGGCATCCGGCCCCGGCCGGTGGAGCCACTTGAGCGCTCGCCGGCCGCCGGATTGAAGAGCCGCCCAGCCGTGCCGTGGAGCCTACGCACGACGCCAAACCGCTCGGTCGGCTTCACACCCTTCTTCCTCGTATACGGGGCCGAAGCCGTCCTGCCGACTGATATCGAGCACGATGCGCCAAGAATCAAGCTCTACACAGAAGCTGAAGCTAAAGAGGCTCGCGAAGATGGAGTCGACCTGGTTGAAGAGGTCCGGCTGATGGCCGAGTCCAGGTCAACCGTATATCAGCAAAGCCTCCGTCGCTACCACAGCCGGAAGGTCAAGACCTTAGCATTCCGAGAAGGAGACCTAGTGCTCCGGCTGATCCAACGGACAGCTCGGACAAGCATAAACTAGCATCCCCATGGGAGGGTCCCTTCATCGTGAGCAAGGCAAGAGGGCAATGATTCCTACTATCTCATAGATGCCCAAGAGGCTAAGAAAAACAAGCCGGACAAGGCTGACGAGGAGACTAAACGTCCCTGGAATGTCAGGTTACTCCGCCCATTTTACACATGAGAGCAGGAATGTATGTATCCCTTGTATCCCTTTTGTAAGCTATGAAAAGCACGCGCCAAGAGCGCCGTTTCCATCAAGTGTTTCACATACTTTACTTTGTTTCGCCAATTGGCTTGAACCCTCTCACGCGGTCGGCTCAGTAACGTGATCCGGTTTCCGACAGCCGGCTTCCGATCCAGCTACAGACCGCAACCCGGCTGTCCGGCTGGCGGGAGTAAGGTCTAGGGAGCCGGCACGCGAAAAACGACTAAGGGAAAGAGTAAAAGCGAGTTGACTTGCAACCTTTTCATAAAAGTGCCGGATTGCCGAATCCAGCTCGTTCGACTGAAATACTATCGGCCTCACCCAGCGGCCCGCTCTTGATCCGGCGACGGATCGCAAGTCGGACGTACGACCGGCAAGGGCACAGCCAAAGAGCGGGGCGGATGGGAAAAAACGAACGAGTCGAAAGAAAGCAACTCGGCACACAAATGATTAACAAACACATTAAAGTGCGACATAATTAAAGGGCGATAATATTCATACATCTGCACCCGGCATTCCGGGGATTTAACAAATTGTCTTGGCAAAAAAAACAACTGAAAAGCAGGAAATCTAAGCCGGAGGGGCATCAGTGGAGCCGGCTGCCGGGTCGTCCTCAGGCGCGTCCTCCACCTCCTCATCATCCATGTAATCTTCATCAGATAGAGGAGGGTTCGGGTCCGCGACGAAGAGGGTCTTGTCGACGAACTCGGCGATGGTACTGGCTCGAGCAAGGCGGGCGGCCTTGAGATCGACTGGGAGCTTGTCCTCCACGCCGGCTCGCCGGAACTCGAGCTGCCCCAGGTCCACCTCGTTGTACCAGGAGAGGACGAAGGACAGCGCCATGTCGGCACCGGCGCGCGTGGCCGACTCCTTCCAGTCGAGGAAACGGTCCGGCGCCCGCTCCATCGCAGAGATGAGGCCGGAGATATCTTGCAGCGCCGCCTCTTCAGGCCACAGTAGGGGCACCAGCTCTTCGGCCGCCTTCCGAAGCTCCCAGCCGAGCTTGGTGATGGGCTCGATGCGGGCAGCCATGGACGCCAGGTGGTCCTCCATGGAGAAATACTCCGAGCTGCCCTCGCCGGCCTCCCGCCTCCTGGAGTCGCGCGCAACGCCAACGGCTGTCAAAGCCGCCTCCCGCGTCTCCGGAAGGCCGCTGCAAGAAGAAGAAGCATGTTAGAAGCCATCAAAAGCCAAAATAAGCTGAAAAATGCAAACTTTCGAAGTCCTAAAGCAAAAGCCTGGCGGCAGCCGGCATGAACCGACTGCCCCCAGCCCGAAGATGGAGATTCCGAAGCTCTAAAGTAAGCCTGGCGGCAGCCGGCACGAGCCGACTACCCCCAGCCCGAAGATGGAGATTTCGAAGGAACAAAACAAAAGCCTGGCGGCAGCCGGCACGAGCCGACTGCCCCCAGCCCGAAGATGGAGATTTCGAAGGAACAAAACAAAAGCCTGGCGGCAGCCGGCACGAGCCGACTGCCCCAGCCCGAAGATGGAGATATCGAAAAATCAAGTTTCGCCGCCGGCCGCCAACGTAAGCCGGCAGCCGACAGCCGAAAGCCGGCAAAGGGAAAGGAACATAAAGATGCACTCACCCGCCAAGCCGCGATCAAGCGCGCCAAAATCATCGGCCCGGCCGTTTGGCGCAGCCGCCGCCGCCGTGGACTTGGTGGTGACCTCCTCCTGCAGCCGCAAGCCGCCGCTTCTCCACCTCCGTCAGCCCGCCGGCTCAGATCATCCACCTTCTCCTTCTCCGCCGTCCTGAGGGAGTTGAGCTCGGTGAGGTGGTTCTGCTCCAGCTGGCGCAGCCGCGTCAGCTCCTGCTCAGCCAGCTTAAGCTTACGGGCGGCGGATCGGCCCGCCTCCTCGCTCACGGCGCACTGGTCGCGAGCGGCTCGGAGATCCGACTCCAGCTGAGGGACCTTGGCAGCTTCAGCTACGAGGCGGCCAGAAAGAAATGTCAGCCAACTAAAGATCAGAAAGGAAATAAGACATCAAGTCGAAAGAAGCATGGAGCTTACCCTTGACGGCTTCCAGCTCGCGAGCCAAGTCGGCCCGGTCCAGCTTGGCCTTGTGGTAATGGGTAACGGCGCGATTATACAAAGTGGTGCGCCGGTCCATCACAGCCTAAGGAAAAGAAAAGGTCAGTTTATCAGGCGAAACCCGTGCCGGCTCCAAGCAGCCGGCCCGTGCCTCTGAGGGCTACCGGGATAATAATCAGATCAAAGACAGTCGAAGCTCACCTTGCCGGCTTCCTCCACCTTGGCGACGTTAGCCGCGGCCTCGGCTGCCTTGGCCCTGAGATCGGCCTGCAGGCTGGAGAAGAACATCTCCACCGATGCTTGGCCGAGGGTCCCCTCCCGGCTGGTCACCTCGCAGGAATCGGCACGGAGCCACGCCTGCTCCATAGTGGCAGCCGAGCCGAGGCTGGAGTCGGAGGCGGACGGCACCTGAAGAAGAAGTGCGCCCTTGGCCACGTGCAGGCCCGGCTGCGGCGCTGATGGGGTTTCCGTCCTCACCAACGCGCGCGAGTCGGCGCCCTCCGTGCGCGCCGGCTCGTCCCTTTCCGGCTCCTGCCTGGTCGGCTCCGGTGGTGGCGGCGCTCCAGGCGAGGCAGACGGCCCAGTCGGCGCAGACATCTCCGGCGCCTGAGGTGCCCCCTCCGGACTTTCGTCCAGCACCACCACGCTCGGCCTGGCCCCGGCCCCGATCGCGGGCGGCGCAGCCCCGCCGGCTCCGGTTCCGGCCAGCAGGCGGCGCAGAGCTGCCGGCTCCGGCCCGGTCGACGGCGGCATGCCTAAGCCGGCCCCGGCAGATGGGCCCAGAGGGCGAGTCCGGCCCGGGAACATGTCGTCCAGCGTCACCTGGCGAGCCGGCTCAACCCGCGTGCCACGATCAGGCGCCGAGGCCAGCGGCACGGCGAAAGAAGGCGCCCCCGCGGTAGGCGGCGGCGGTGTAGGTGCGCGCGAGGAAGGTTGCGGCGTCTGCTCCCTCCTCTGGCGGGGAAGCGGCGACACAACGCGCGGAGCTTGCCGGGAGCCGCCGCCCTGGGCAAACTTGATAGGGACCCTAGCCGGATAAACAGAGAGATAATAAGCATAAAAGTAAGGAAAGAAAAGGAATCAAACAAAAAAGAAGAGAAAGAGCTTACCCAGCCTGCTCCGGGACCATCTTCGGCTGATGCCGGCGCCGCTTCTTCGCCTTCGCCTCCAAGGCGGCGGTGGAGCCTACTCGCTCGTGCCCTTGGGCGCCGAAGTCGCCGTGGTGCTTGGCGGCCTCGTACGCAGAGGCACGGCGGGGATGGGCCCCGTGCCGGACGTCGCCGGCTCCTCCTCCTCCCCGCTGCTCGGGCGAAGGAGGCGGATTGTGCTCCCCCGGCCGCCTAGGACCAGGCGCCCGCGGCAGGTCGTCGTCGCCGGCATGATCGCCGGCTTGGTCCGCCGGATCGACATGATCCGGCGTCCACCTCTTCGTCGCCGTGTCGCCGTCCTCGACGTTCGGCGCTCAAAAAGCTAGAAAGACAGAAAAAGCACGAACATGTAACAAGCCGGAAGTCGGCAAAAGAAAAAGAAGTCGGCCTCGCAGCCGCAAGCCGGAAAATGGCAAAGACACGAGGCTTACCCGCGCCGGTGGATGGTCCCTGTCGCAAGGCACCAGCCCGTAGCTCCAGTCCTCCGACAGGTTCGCCTTGGTGATGTAATTCACCCGGCTAGCCACCTGGGCCTTGGTGAGCGGCGCCTTGGACGTACGGTTCGGATCGAACCGGCCGGACATATGCCCGATCTTGTGGGTGCGTATCTGGAGCGGCAGCACCCGGCGCTCGGCGATGGTGCAGAGGAGATCTTCGGCAGTCAGCCCGCCATCGGTGGCTGTCGCCAGGAAATCCCAGAGCAGGTTCACCTCGGCGTTCGGATCCGTCGAGCGGGCGTTGTGGCTCCAGTTGATCCGACCAACTGGAGGAGCCGGGTTGAACTCCGGCAAATTGATCCGGTCGACGAGCACCCCCTCGTTGCGCACGTAGAAGAATGACATCTCGCCGGTTCTTCACCGAGTCAACGGTGGGGATTTTGGGGAAAGGCGTACCAGGCCGAGTGTAGATCGAGGCGGCGCCGCAGTCCCGCAGGCGGCCCTCGTGGTCCGGGCCTTCAAGTAGAAGAGCCGGCTCCGAAGTCGATGTCCGGCCACAAGCCGGCGTAAGCCTCCATGAACGCTACGGCGCAGCTCGGAGGACGCACGCGTTGGCCGAAAGGTGATGCGGCCGAAGGCCGAAGTGGTTGAGGAACTGCCGGAAGAACGCTGAAGCCGGCAGGCCCAGCCCGCGATCGAGGTGCGCGCCGAAACGACGCGCTCGCCGGGCTCCGGCTTGGGCTCCCTCTCCCCGCCGGGCACCCGCGTGATCACCGACCGCGGGATGCGCCGGAGGCGCACCGGGCGATCGATGTCGTCCTCCCGCATGTAGGAGCCCCTCCACGATCCGCTGGGGGACGCCATTGACGAGGTCGAGGAAGAAGATGACCAGGAGAGGCGGAACGGCGAGGAGGAGCCCTGCGACCGCGGCGGCGACAGCGGCGGCTGAGGACGCTCCGTCGAGACGCGCGGCCCCGTGGCGCCGGATTGACGGAGTGGCGGCGGCGGATCGGTGGAGATTCGCCCGCCGGAGTTCGCCAGCGGAAGAAGTTCGCCGGAGCAGTAGCGGGCTCGAGCGCAGAGAGCGATGGCAGCGGGAGCGCGAGGAGGAAGAGAATGGCGAGTGGCCGCCTCGATGCCCCCCCGCAGCATTTATAGCCTCCTGCCGCGGGCGGTTGGCCTCCAAGTGGCGGTCGTGGGCCGTAACTCCCCGGATTTACTGCGCCGTAACTGCGCGTAACTCCTCCCACGTCCACAACGGTTACCGGAAACGGCCACACCACGTCGCCCACTACCGCACCGGATCCGGAGAGACATTGATGTGACCGGACGAACCGACCGCCGTGCCGTGCGTCGTACCGTCAAGTCGGGCGCGGGGCCCGAGGCGGCGGAGACTACGGCGCGCCGCAAGCCGGAGCCGGAAAATAGGTTCAACCTGGACCAAAATTCATCAGCAAGGCGGAGACGCCATCAGACCTTGCAGGAAAGCAAAAACTGTACCAAGTGTAAAAAAGGCGGCCGGCTAGAAGTAGCCGGCAAGAACGAGCCGGATGAGGGCGCAGCCGGCTGAACGGAAATTCTCAGTCGGCCCCTCCGAGTGCCGCCAAATACATTCAAGAAGCCAGGAAAACCTGCCTAGGTCCTTCTAAACGCAGGACCTTGCCGGCTTCGGGGCTAATGTCGGGGGAAGACCCCGGGTAGGGCAATGGACGCAGAGCAGCCGGCTGGCCACCGGCCGGCTCGCAGCAAGGCCGGGCCGAGGAGCAGCCGGCCGGCGCCGTGGCCGGCTGGTCCGGAAGCCGGCTGGCTCTAGGTCCTAGTCGGCCGGCTACGGCCGCCAATGCTGTAGCTGGGCCGGCTTCTACAAGCCATATCCGACCGGGGTCCGTACCTCGGACCGACTCGAGGCCGGCGAGTCTTGCACTCGGAAGGAACCGGGTTGGTGATCCGGGTTCCCAAAGTCCACGCCTGACTTCATCTTCTCGTAAAGCGCGGGGCACCGTGGAGCAATAGTGCCACGCGCCGGACAGGCCATCATGGCTTACGACGCGCCGTACAGAGCTACGGTGGCCGACGGCGACGAGACACTTCCTCTCCATACCGCCGACCGTGGCAGCCGGATGGGACAGGCCATGACGCCTCAACGGCTCCTGACGTCACCGCCTCGGGAAGGAGCGGAAGCCGAAGCCGGCCAAGCCGGCCGGTAGACTATAGGGTCTTATATGTAAAGTGCCGGTGCCTATATAAGCCGCACTACCCCCTCTCGTACAAGAGGATCGATCACTTATTGCTTTCACCTACTTACACCGCTGCCCTGTGAGAGAGACCATCGTCTCCCTTAGCCTCCCAGGGCCAGCCGGACACAGCTCTAGGAGCACCTTTGTACTGTGTGATCACCATATACACTCTAGCAGGAGTAGAGGTTTTACCTCCATCGGAGGGCCTCGAACCTGGGTACGTCGCCGTGTCGCTCGTGCCCATACCCGCTTCCGGATACCGCCGTGAGATCTCTCAGGAGCCCCTTCGATTAGCCATCCTATGGCATATGCCGTGACGATACCACGACAGAGATTGATGAAGACCTTGCCCACTGTGATAGATTTGTCGATGAAGTCGTAACTGTCAATATCGCTTGAGCCATCGCTTATGTATGAGTCCGCGGATGACTCAAACGACATGTCGCTGAAGATTTTGGCGAGTTTATCTCTTGCTCTGGCGCTGATGTAGCGTGGTGCTGAAGTTTCTTCTTCTCCTGACTCGGTTGACGATGTATAGCTTGAAAAATCGGAATCAACCGCTGACGATCCCGACGAAATCGGAATTTCGACACGATACGATCCTTCCTTCTCGATGCGAAAGTGGAATCTTCCGAACGTCATCTCCATGGGCTCCGCCAGATACGCATATGCATCCAAACGGGAGGGTGGGTGAGGAACAAAATCGACAGGACCAGCAGCGATCTGTTTACCTCGATCCATTGCGTTGCTTGCGGTTGACGATGTCGAAGATCTTGAACGTGCCATCGAGATCAGATCCTTACGCCTCTAATCCCCACAGACGGCGCCAATTGACAAGGGATCAACTTATCAATGCCTATGGATTGTAGGCTAGGGTTTAGTTGGAAGTAGAGGGCAAGTAGATCTCGAAGGTTTCAGCCGAAAAGTACTCGACGATTATGAAAACTAGGGTTTGCAGACAATGATTTGATGATCTCTTCGTCCCTCGACTCCCCCTTTATATAGGAGGTGGAGCCGAGGGTTTCGTTTCGTACAAGTTACAGAGTCCGGGACGGTTTCTAACTCATCCCGCCAAATTACAAATAATACTTTCTATTACAACTCTAACTTTCCTTAACATATCTTGGGCTCCCGAATCTTCTTATTCTTCGGATAATGGGCCTTCGGTAAACCCCGGGTACTACCTTCGGCTGGCCCATTTGGGATGCCTATGTCACCTGGGCCCCTCCGAAGTGCCGCTTCTTCGCCTGGCTCGCGGTCCAAAATCGCCTATGGACAGCTGATCGCTTGGCCAAACGCGAATGGCTGCACCACCCTACTTGCCAGCTCTGCCGTACCTCCCCTGAGACAGCACGACACATACTCTTCGAATGCCGCTTCTCCAGGCGTATCTGGACGGCCGCAGCCTCTTAGCTTTCTTGCCCGGACCTCATTGATAGCCTTGGGGAGGGTAGGCCTAAAGTGCTGGACTATTGGCTGGCCCTTTCGAAGACCACCACCTCCTCCCCTAAAGGCTTGCGATCGGCCATCACACTCGTCGCTTGGGAGATCTGGAAAGAGAGAAACGAACGGGTCTTCAACAATAAGACCTCCCTGGTGGTCATGCATAAAATTAGGGAAGAGGGCAAGGACTGGATCCTCGCCGGTGCAAAAAACCTGGCGGAGCTTGTAGGCTGATTTTCTTTGGGGGCGAGTTTTTTTTTTCCTTTTGTTTTATGGCTCTTGCCATAACCCTGTTTGCTTCTCCTATATCAATATAAGGCAAAAGCTTTTTTGCCCGTTTCAAAAAAAAACAAATAATTCGTTCCCATACTCTCACCTGGCGCTCCCACCTGCAGATCGACTGCGCCGCTTGGCTATGGCTTGACCCTTGTCCCCGGCCGACCTTGTCCCCAGCAGACTGCACCCGTCGGCCGCGTTCTGCTCTCTGGTTTAGCACCGCTCGTCCGCTTCTGGATTGAACATAGCCACTTATGGATCGATCATGGCGGGGGCATGTGCGCCTATGCAAATCGTTTTTTTTTTTGAGCTGCGCCTAGGCAAATCGTTTGGTGTACTGAACTGTGGATAAGTCCATTCTGAATTTGTACTTTGTTGTTCCTCAAGTCGTTTACTACTTTTCTTTAATCAGATAGATTAGATACTTAGATGGATGCTACTCGGCACTTGTTGTTATATGGAACGGTGTGTGCGTGTCTATTTTTTGCAATTATGCAAAAATCTAAGAACAATATTTATGGTATTTTGTAGTGATTAATATTTTCAATTAAATTTATGTTTTCGAAACTCTGGGGTATTTCAAACAATTCATTTATTCACAGCCAGCCAGCCAGCCTAGTTGCCAAACAGTGAAACTTGAAACAGCTTTCCTTGCACATCATCTTTTCTTGTACAGCAGCTTTCCTGCACAGCCGGCCAGCCACAGCCCAAACAAACAGGCCCTTAGCAACTGGTCCATCTCTATAGCATGAAGAGTGGTTCATAGCATCACTAGCTAATGAACTTTTGCTTTAGCTAACTTGGTGTTATCATGAGGTCTTTTCAGTTCTATTTACATGATAACAAAAGACATCGAGTTCATTCTATGGATGAACTGGAGGCTCAATACGACATAGAACAAAGGCGAGCAGAGAAAAATCACTTCCAAGAGATTGGCAGAGGAATAAAAATATTCCTTTTGAAGCTCATATAGTATCTATCCATACAGATGATATATCTAATGCTTTGTCAACTTGGTTGATTTTTTGCATGTTATTTTCCTAACAGTATCTTCTATGCATCCATTACAAAAGTTGTTTTTAATGAATTTGAGATGTCAATGTAGTACAAAAAACGTAATAGTGGTGTTCCTTAAATGACATTGTCTGGTTTTCTTTTACTTGATCTCAACGATCATTATCTCCTGTAAATGACCTGATATTGTGCTAAACTTTAGTTCTTTATGAAACTGAACCTAATTAGTACAATACCTTCAGTATTATTTTCTTCACGAAAACAATTTATTTCAGTAACACATTTATAACCTAATCAGTACAGTACCTTCATGTCTTGCGCAACCTTAGACGTAGACGTATCTTCCTTTTCATGTCTTGCTTGATGAACTTACCGAGTTTCAGTTATTTCCCGGCACATAGCTTTAGAGAGTGGACTTTTGGAGCAGGTGCTTGGTGAGCACCCGTATCCATACCGTGTATACTGCATCAAGATTCGTGCAAATTCTTTTTCTTCCCCTCTCAAACAATTTCTCATTTTTGTATCTCTCACACCACACATTGTTTGAACAAAAAAAATTGCAGATCACTTAAACATAACAATTGGAACGTGGGAAAAATATTTTGGATTTTTTATTTTATTATGTATATATATATTTCAAGATTTTTTTTGAATTTTAAATTATTTGAAATTTGAAATTGCACAAAAAATTTCCGAACTATTTTTGTCCCATTCCATTTGTTATTTTTTAGAGACTTGCAAAAAAATAAAATCAAAATGTGTAATATTTTGAGAGATATGAAAAAGAGAAAGTGAAAAAGTGTGAGGGTGTGCAGAGCGCACCTGCACTCTCACACTTTTCCCCATAGCTTTAGCTAGGAAATTTGTTGTCCATGTCAAGCTGTTCCTGGAATCCTGTTCTTAAGATTGAAAAATGAAGAACTTGGTATCTGATGCTTTTTTCATCACTGCCTATTCTCGTTTCCAAATGGTTAGAAATTTGTCTTAGTCCTTCGCTCATACCCGTGAAAGAAGATATGGAGGATACTGTGAGCACAGGTTCTTTGACATCGTGAGTTTTTTTACGGTTAAATAAGCACGCAAGGTGTGTGGAGGAGAATGCAATGGAGAGGAGTAGGCAAACTGGTTCAACCTTGAGTGAAATACAAACAAATGTTTTCAGGTGGGAGAGCATGGTACGCATTGGTCCCTGCAAAAATAAGCAGTTCTTGTGGCAGGTTGTGCATAACAGGCTAACCTGGCGAATGGACATTAAAAGGAGGACATGGAATCGGATACATGATGTCCATTGTGCTTTCAGCCACATGGCAATGGAGGCAATTTGTTCTTTTGGTGCAAATAATTCAAAAACATAGGTAGCTCATGGAGATGGAGGAGAGTGGGTTGGACCTGGTTGTTAACTATGCATTCCTGACCTGTTCTACAGACTTCTTTTATAGACTTATGCTGATAGGAGGCCACTGTTCTTACCCTCCGTAGGATTATACTAACTGCAAATTACTTCATTCAAATACAAACATCATGAAACTATCTTGACCCTAACAAAAATGCCAGCTTAAAAGGGGAGGTGGAAACATCCTATTACAATCAAATGGTCCCTATCCTATCCCTAGGTTGTAAACTTGTAATCAGCATATGTTTGAATGATTTAATTAATTAGTAGGATCGCAGGCTTAAAACCGGCATTATACTATATGCTAGCAGAGACAAAGTGCTGGCAAAACAAACTCAAAAGATCATGCCAAAAATTGGGGCCAAGAGCAGCCAACAATGAGTTGACTAAACCAGACAAAGATCCCAACTGGGCCAGGGAATTAATTATGCATCTGTGTTTATTGGCATCATTTATACCTTTATTATTCACTGTGTACTGTGAGCTGCAGCGAGCCTGTTTCTTCCTTCAGATCGACACGCCGACATGCGTGAAATCGACACTTGTGAATCTTTAACCTTGATGTTCTTCTTCAGCTCCTCGAATGATTCAGGTATGTAATGGTACTCATGAAACATGAGTCCTTTTGTCCTACATAAGGGAAGAGAAGGCCATCAGAATATAGAATTACATGTGATGCAGGTTGGAAGGAAACTGAGAAAACAGACTTACCATTCATAAGGATGGCAGTAGGTGAGAAGATGATCAATAATGGTGAAGGGGCGCACCGAGGGGCGGATCCTAACATTCATGTCATGTATTAGGCAGGACACTGCTAGCCGCTCGGAGAAACCAGTCCTTAACGAGTACACCATGACGGGGTCACGGCATATGGAGAAGTAAATGGAGTTGCTGCTCACAGAAGGGAGGTCCCTTGCTGAAACAGACAGGCACCGATCATTGTGCAGGAACAACGCGTTTTTGCCGAGGCAGCTCACTGGGATCAGCTTACGGCGGTCGATGTCCAGTGTATACAGATTAAAAGTGATTTGTTGCCATGGCTCCATGCCAGGGGACGGTGCGATTAAATGGCGGACAACAAGCAGTACACGCCCACCGGACTCAACAATGAAGTAACCGCATAACCTCGGATCGCACAAATAAACCGGAAGATGAGCAATCACAGGATGGGGTGTTCTCGGGTAAAGCTGCATGATCTCTCTTGACGATCCCTTGATGGCGTAAAGCCTTCCTTGAAAGGGCAAGATGCTCCTAAGGCTATATCCTTGGTAGAGGACCTCCCAGCTTGAACGGCCAGCCTCGGCGCCGAGCAGCACGGACGACCATGGGAACCAGGCCACAACGGCAATGGAGGTGGCGGATGCGCTGCAGACCGCAGCATTCATGTCGAGCACAGACCTCCGGTTCTTGAACAGCACCTCGTGGAAGACGGGGACGAGGGACGGGAAGTCGACCACGACTCGCGTGAAGGGATGGAGTACCCGGATGACGGTGGTGCGCTTGTGCAGAAGAACGACAAGTCCGTCTGTGAAGCCTACTATCCTGTGGCGCCGGAGTTCCGGTAGGCGGACACGGAGGCGCCTGCTGGTGCGCGTGTGGAAGAAGGTGATCTCGCAGGCGTCGTCCGGCCGGACAGCGTCGCCATCGCATAGAGCGATCCATCCGCGTGGCCGGAGTTGCAGTTCCCGCAGAGTGGGGTCGCGCGCGTCGTGCGTGGAGGCGCGCCAGCCGGAGCACACGGCGCGGAAGGCGATGTAGTCCACCACGTCGACGGCCAGCAGGCGGGTGGTGACGAGATGAATGAGGTCGGTGGGGAGGGAAGCCCAGCCGCTTACCTCGGGGGTCCGCCGGTGCTTGCAGGCGGAGAGCGGGGAAAGGAGGGAGCTTTGCGCTTCCTACTTCTTCTCCCAGCTGTCTCTGTCGACGTCCCAGCGGGGGTGAAAGGGGGCAGCTTCCTCCCCATCGCGCACGACCTCGGCTTGTTCAGATCTCCTCCAACCCCAGCTACGTATCTAAGACATGACAGAAACGGAATCCGCAACGTCCGCAAGTCTTCTTCCTTTCTTGGGGTTTCCTCGGATTTCCGTCCGGTTGATTTGGAAATTGGAAGCAGGGGCAGAGACGGAGAGGAGATAAACTACGGCCTATTCTATCCGATCCGTGTACGTAGTGCTATTTTTTCCAAGCGACCCACCAACGTGGGGATCGATTTTCATTACCATGGGAGATAACGAAAAACAGTTATCAAGTCTGTTTCTTACAAACCAGCATCTAGCATCTACCAGGACCTATGTACATCAGCAAGAACCACTACTGGAGGACAGCAGCCTCAGAGTAGCAAAAGACCAAGAACAACTGCTAGAGTTTCAGGATAGAGCTAACAGCAGCATCACAAAAGCACCTTGACATCACAGCAGCCAAAAGGTGAAAAGTTCCCCCAGGAGGTAAATCAGCAGGCCTCCAGCATCGATCATCAGACAACATATACAGCGCCAAAACAAACAGCAGAGCAAAACAGGATCGTTGATTTATCTGATAGGAAGAGGGGAGCCGCTTCGATTTTTTCAGCATCAATCAGTGAGATTGTCAGCATCTTCCACCTTGTCACCATCTATATCCATATCATCATCTGGTTGGTTCATCAGGCGAGGAACATTTCTTGCGCTCGCTGCATCAGCCCTTCTGTTCATTCCTCCAGCGGCCAGCGAGAGGAGTGCATCGGCGCCTTGATTCAGTTGCGAGGCTTCAGCTGCAGAGTGAGATCCTGCCAGTATTTCATAAAAACCCATCATGATACATTAGCTCAACACGTACCGTTCGTACGACTTGTAACATCGCACGGTTTATGATCGAATAGGTAGATTTGGAATTTGTGCATATGTATTTTATGCATCTAAATATGTTGAGGAAATTTTTCGCGCTTAAATTTTGCATACAAAGGGATCGAGGTTTCTCTCGTTCTAAGGGCATCTTCATCGACGCGACGCAAACGGACGCTGAGCGACCGTTTGTGTTCGCCGTGACCGAAAATGCGTTTGGGCCCTCCTCCAGCGGGGCGACGCAAAGTGACCGGGTCATCCGCGACGACGCAAACCTGGCCCAAATATGCGCCAGGTTTGCGTCTCCGCGGACGCTGCGCGATCGCGCCGAGCGTCCTCCTTTTCCTACCCAGTCATGCAAGTCAGGGACAGCGAAATCGACCGTTTCGATTTGCTTCTTTTTCCCCTTCTTTGCTTCCCTAGTGCGACGCCACCACCCCAACCCCAGCCGCCACCGTCCCGCCGCAGCGCCGCAGTACTCGCCGTCTGGCTCGGTTGTCGCCGCGCGGGAGAGCAGGATCGTAATCGGGATTGGCTCCGGTGCGTACCTGCCGGCTGTTTCGCCGCCCTTTCATGCTGCCCACGGCCTGTTCGGTCAATTGCGTCGGTAGGTTTCTTCTCCTGTTTTCGGCGCTATTGTGCGCGGTCATTGATCCACAGTTCGTACCTACCCAGATGGACATGTGGCAGATGCTGCAGAAGTTCCACGCGGATTTGGTGTGCTCCAAGTTCGCTGGGCAATTGTCCGTCACCCGGCAAGAACATAGTCGCTGAAGACCATGCATGAGGTGATGACATGCTGCGTGATCATGCATGCGAAAGAGAGCCTCAACGCCAATCATGCACAACATGATCATTGAGAACGAGCGTCCTGATGGCCGCAATGAGAACCACTGGGACTTCCAAGGTGAGCTAGTTGCGTCACTCCCTGGGGCTTTATCTTGGAAGAACTATCTGCATATGAATGTAGAAATCACTGACGAGAACGTGTGCAAACGGCTGCAGACGGATCTGATTGAGCATTAGTGGGCATTGGCTGGCCATGAAGACCATGCCTAGAGAAATACCATGCTGGCCATGAGCTAGTTGCGTCACTCCCTGGGGCTTTTTAAAATTTGGATGTAATAAGGACTATGACTTCGTTAAATCTCTTTACTTTGTTGTTTTCAAACTTCACATTTCATGCCGACACGAAAATGCGTCGGGCCGCTGGAGGCACCCCCAGGCGCAAACAGACGCGCGGACAAAAACGGTCTTTCTCACGTCCGACGCAACGGACGCTCGCGGACACCGATTTGCGCCGCGCCGCTGGAGATGCCCTAATGAATTAGGGTAGGCGTCAGACGAGTGTGATAAATTTGACATGGCCTTTGTTGATCTTCTTATTTTAGGGGAAGTTTTTGGATTCAAACTTGCACATATGAAACTTAAATAAAACTTGAATTTATAATTTGATTTACAATCAAAGAAAAATAATAAAAGGAAGAATTACAATAAAGATATTAATTCTTTATTCAACATATAATCACATTACATTCTTCTTTACAAATTCAAACCAAAAATATAAATACAAGATAAAGAAGAGCAAATGCTAAATTTCTATCTACACTTGATCTTCTTTTTCTTCACCTTGTAACCTACAAAATAAATCAAGCCACAAAAAACCATTTGTTAAGGTTAAAATGTTGCCTTACCATTGGTAAGGCATTTCAATGTTTTAAAATCAGTTCATATTTTTGAAGAACTCCTAAAATCTAATTCCAAGACCTAGAGGCCATTGTCAAATCCATTAGGCAATAATTAGGGCATGGTTCCTGTCGTATCTTATCACACATGAATACACTTGATAGTGAGAGGCAAACATTGCAACAATAGGCAACCAAATTTACAGGAACCAAACAGAGATACAAAACAATGACAAGGCAGCTATAAAACCCTCTAGGGTGTATTTGATTCATAGGAATGCTGGAGGAAAGTCATAGGAATAGGAAATTTTTCTTTGGTGTCACTATTCATCCATTTGATTCAAAGAAATGGGACGTAGGGAAAGTGTAGGAATTTTTCCTTTGGTTTTGGTTTCGTAGGGAAATCAAAGGAATTCCACAATCCAATCAAACCTCTTTTTACATTCCTACGCACAAAGAACGAGATAAGCTGCATGATAATGATCTAATCTTACCTTTACATTTATGTTAATTGTGGTTTTAAGGATTCCTGTGTTTTTCCTATTCCTGTGAATCAAACATCCAACTTCACAAATTCTTGTGTGATAAGATACGTATCTACGATCAATAACCAACACCAGGATCGCGGATATCCATATTGACTCTTGCATATTCAACGAAGATCATTTATCGGTTGAACCACAATATCGGGGATTCAAATAAACCAGTATCCAATTCCCTTTATCTCTCAATATATTACTTGACCGAGGCTAGATCATCGCTATCACCATACCTTGTTCAATATTAATCATACCATAATATAATATCCATGTGACTAATTCATTCTCACTTGCTTGCAAGCTCTTTGGATATTAAATTACTGAGTGGCCCGGAGAATATCTTTCCGTCACATGGATGAACAAAATCCCAATTTTGATTCATGCAAACCAAAAAGTAATTTCTGGTATACCAAAAGACACCTTTATGATCACGCAATTACGAAGTGACGTTTGATGCCCTCAAAGTATTCCTCTGGTAGTAGGGAGTGACATAAACTCATGGTCTAAGGAATAAATAACTTGACATTAAAATTAGTTTAGGAATTTAGACATAGTGACTTGATCTTATTGCTTTGCTAAATTGGGTTTGTCCATCACATCATTTTCCTAATTATATGACCTTGTTATTAGTCGACAACTCATGTCTATGGTTAGAAAACAATAACCATCATTAAGCAACAAGTTAGCCAAGTAGAGGCTTGCTAGGGACTTTGTGTTGTTTATGAAAATCACACATTATTATGTTTCTTGTTAATATAACTCTAGCATGGAGAATAAACACTTACATGGACAATGAAATATGATAATAACTTTATTATTGCCTCTAGGGAATGTCTAGATGTCTTTCACTTGCACAGAGTCAGCAATCTAGTTTAGATTGATAAATATCTAACACCCATAGAATCTAGGTGTTGATCACGTTTTCTCATGGAAGAGGTTTAGTCAACGGATCTACAACATTCATATCCATATGTACTTTGTAAATCTTTGTGTCACCTTCCGTAACATAATCACGAATATTGTGAAAACAATGTTTGATATGCTTGGAGTTCTTGTGAGACCTCGACTCCTTCGCGTTAGCTATGGTGCCAGTGTTGTCACTTTAAATCGCCATGGGATCCAACACGTTTGGAACCACACCAAGTTAAGATGTGAACTCCTTCAACCATACTCCTTCTTGTGCTGCTTCTACAATAGCTATATACTCCACTTCTGTTGTAGATTTCACTACCATGCTCTGCTTGGAACTCCTCCGGCATACACCAACACCATTCAAAATAAACAGGTAAACCAATTGAGATTTCGACTCATCTGCATCAGTGTGAAAGCTATCATCGATGTAACCTTTAACGACGAGCTCCCCGTCACCACCATAGACTAGAAACATGTCCTTAATTATCTTTAACTAGATACTTAAGGATATTCTTAACTGATGTCCAGTGTTCTATTCCTGTATCACTTTGGTATCTGCTTGACAAACTAAGAGCATTGGATAATATGTTCTATTACAAAATAGGGCATACATGATAGATCATGTGGTTGAGGCATATGGGATGTTTACATCTTTTCTCTTTCTTTTGTTGTAGCCAGACAGTGAGTTTTACTCAGTTTCTTACGTAGCAACATGGGAAATAACTCTTTCTTTGCCTCATCCATTCCAACTTCTTCACAATATTGTAAAGGTATGTACTCTGGCTAAGCCCTATAAAGCGTCTTGATCTATCTCTATAGACCTTGATATCTAATATATATGCAGCTTTGCCAAGATCTTTCATGGAGAAACTCTTATTCAAATAACCTTCCACACTTTCAAGCAGCTCTGCATCATTTCCGTGTTGGAGATATGCCCAAGAGGCAATAATAAAAATGGTTATTATATATATTTGTGTTTATGATAAATGTTTATATACCATGCTATAATTGTATTAACCGAAACATTGATACATGTGTGTTATGTAAACAACAATGAATCCCTAGTAAGCCTCTTAACTAGCTTGTTGATTAATATATGATCATTGTTTCATGATCATGAACATTGGATGTTATTAATAACAAGGTTATGTCATTATATGAATGATGTAATGGACACACCCAATTAAGCGTAGCATAAGATCACGTCATTAAGTTATTTGCTATAAGCTTTCGATACATAGTTACCTAGTCCTTTCGACCATGAGATCATGTAAATCACTTATACTCGGAAAGGTACTTTGATTACATCAAACGCCACTGCGTAAATGGGTGGTTATAAAGGTGGGATTAAGTATCCGGAAAGTATGAGTTGAGGCATATGGATCAACAGTGGGATTTGTCCATCCCGATGATGGATAGATATACTCTAGGCCCTCTCGGTGGAATGTCGTCTAAATAGCTTGCAAGCATATGAATAGTTCATAAGAGACCACATACCATGGTACGAGTAAAGAGTACTTGTCAGGAGACGAGGTTGAACAAGGTATAGAGAGATACCGATGATCAAACTTCGGACAAGTAAAATATCGCGTGACAAAGGGAATCGGTATCGTATGTGAATGGTTCATTCGATCACTAAGTCATCGTTGAATATGTGGGAGCCATTATGGATCTCCAGATCCCGATGTTGGTTATTGGTCAGAGAGAGTTCTCAACCATGTCTACATAGTTCGCGTACCGTAGGGTGACACACTTAAGGTTTGATGTCGTATTAGTAGAACTTGAATATGGAATGGAGTTTGAAGTTTTGTTCGAAGTCTCGGATGGGATCCCGGACATCACGAGGAGTTCCGGAATGGTCCGGAGAATAAGATTCATATATAGGAAGTCATTTTATAAGTTTGAAAATGATCCGGTGCATTTATGGAAGGTTCTAGAAAAGTCCGGAAGAAATCACTTTGGAAGGCGGAGTCCCGAAGGGACTCCACCTCCCATGGCCGGCCAACCCTAGAGGGGTGGAGTCCCGGGTGGACTCCACCAAGGGTGGCCGGCCACCCCCTCATGGAAGGGTGGGAGTCCCACTTGAGGTGGGAATCCCACCTTGGGTAGGTTTCCCTACACATGGAAGGTTTTGGGTTGGGGTCTTATTCGAAGACTTGTAGTCCAATACTTGGGGGTTCCACCTATATAATGAGGGGAAAAGGGAGGGGGCCGGCCACCACAAGCCCATAGCTTGGCCGCACCCCTAAGTGGCCGTGGCCGGCCACCCCCTCTCCCCAAACCCTAGCCGTCCCACTCCTCCACCTCTCCCTCAACGCTTTGAGAAGCTCCGCCAGAGATCTCCATCGACACCGCCACCACGCCGTCATGCTGCCATATTCAAGGAGGAGCTACTACTTCCGCTGCCCGCTGGAACGGGGAGAAGGACGTCGTCTTCATCAACACCGAACGTGTGACCGAGTACGGAGGTGCTGCCCGATTGTGGCACCGTCAAGATCTTCTACGCGCTTTTGAAAGCGGCAAGTGATCGTCTACCGCAGCAACACGAGCCTCATCTTGTAGGCTTTGGAAATCTTCAAGGGTGAGCCTCGTTCATCCCCTCGTTGCTACCGTCTTCTAGATTGCATCTTGGCTTGGATTGCGTTCTCGCGGTAGGAAATTTTTTGTTTTCTATGCTACGAATCCCAACAGTGGTATCAGAGCCGTGTCTATGCATAGATGGTTGCACGAGTAGAACACAATTGTTTTGTGGGCATTGATGCTTATGTTGTCTTTAGTTTGAGTACTTTGCATCTTTGTGGCATAGTGGGATGAAGTGGCTCGGGCTAACTTTACATGACCGTGTTCATGAGATTTGCTCCACGCTCGACATGCAACTTGTATTGCATAAGTGGCTTTGCGGGTGTCTATCTCTCCTACTATAGTGAAGATTCAATTTACTCTTCTATTGACAACACTAGTATCACCGTTGTGGTTCATGTTCGTAGGTAGATTAGATCTCACTAGAAAACCCTAAACCACGTAAAATATGCAAACCAAATTAGAGACATCTAACTTGTTTTTGCAGGGTTTGGTGATGTGATATGGCCATTATGTGATGATGAATATGTATGAGATGATCATTATTGTACTGTGGCAACCAGCAGGAGCCTTATGGTTGTATTTAAATTTCATGTTGAGTAGTATTTCAAAGAAGTTGTAATAGTTGCTACATGGGAGAACAATCATGAAGACGGCGCCATTGACCTTGACGCTACGCCGACGATGATGGAGATCATGCCCGTTGATGATGGAGATCATGTCCGTGCTTTGGAGATGAAGATCAAAGGCGCAAAGACAAAGGGGCCATATCATATCACATATGAACTGCATGTGATGTTAATCCTTTTATGCATCTTATTTTGCTTAGATCGCGATGGTAGCATTATAAGATGATCCCTCTCACTAAAATATCAAGATAATAAAGTGTTCATCCTTAGTAGCACCGTTGCCAAGACTTGTCGTTTCGAAGCATCTCGTGATGATCGGGTGTGATAGAATCAACAAGTGCATACAACGGGTGCAAGCCAGTTTTGTACATGCGGATACTAAGGTTGCCTTGACGAGCCTAGCATGTACATACATGGTCTCGGAACACGTGATACCGAAAGGTAGAGCATGAATCATATGATTGATATGATGAACACTTTGAGTGTTCTCCATTGAAGTTACATCTCGTCTCGTGATGATCGGGCTTGATGTAGTGGATTTGGTTCGTGTGATCACTAAGACAATGCGAGGGATATTGTTTTGAGTGGGAGTTCACCTAGATTTTTAATTTTGTTGAATTAAAATTTGAACTCAATTTGTCATAAACTTAGTCTAAACTATTGCAAATATATGTTGTAGATATGGCGTCCCCAATCAATTTTAACCAGTTCCTAGAGAAAGAAAAGCTTAAGAGCAACGGTAGCAACTTCACCGACTCGGTTCCGTCATGTGAGGATTTTCCTCGCTGGCGGAAATCTGCAATATGTGCTTGATGCACCGCTAGGTGACCCTCCTGCAGAAACTGAAACCGATGAAGTAAAGAATGTTTACGTGACTCGAAAAACTCGTTACTCTCAAGTTCAGTGTGCCATCCTATGCGATCCGGAAGCCGATCTTCAAAAACGTTTTGAGCACCACGATCCTCATGAGTTGGTCAATGAGTTGAAAGCTATCTTTGAAACTCATGCGGCCGTGGAATGCTATGAAACATCGAAACACTTCTTCAGTTGCATGATGGAAGAAGGCAGCTCCGTTAGTGAGCACATGCTCGCCATGACCGGGCATGCGAAGAAAGTCAGTGATCTGGGAATAGTGATTCCTAACAGACTGGGGATTAATCGTGTCCTTCAATCACTGCCACCTAGTTACAAGAACTTTGTGATGAACTACAATATGCGGAACATGAACAAAGAGTTACCTGAACTCTTCGCCATGCTGAAATCTGCTGAGGTTGAGATAAAGAAAGAGCACCAAGTGTTGATGGTCAACAAGACCACCAGTTTCAAGAAACAGGGCAAGTCTAAAGGCAAATTCAAGAAGGGTGGCAAGAAAGCCGCCACGCCTCCTGTCAAACCTAAGACTGGCCCTAAGCCTGATGCTGAGTGCTATTACTGCAAGGAGAAGGGACACTGGAAGCGTAATTGCTCCAAGTATTTGGCGGATCTGAAGAGCGGCCTTGTCAAGAAGAAGAAAGAAGGTATATCTGATATACATGTTATAGATGTTTATCTTACTGGTTCTCGTACTAGTACCTGGGTATTTGATACTGGTTCGGTTGCTCATATTTGTAACTCGAAACAGGAACTAAAGAATAAACGAAGACTATTGAAGGATGAAGTGACGATGCGTGTTGGAAATGGATCCAAAGTCGATGTGATCGCTGTCGGCACACTCCCTCTACGTCTACCTTCGGGATTAGTTTTAAACCTCAATAATTGTTATTTTGTACCCGCATTGAGCATGAACATTATATCTGGATCGTGTTTAATGCAAGACGGTTATTCATTCAAGTCTGAGAATAATGGTTGTTCTATTTTTATGAATAATATCTTTTATGGTCGAGCACCTGAAAAGAATGGTTTATTTCTGTTAGATCTCGATAGTAGTGATACACATATTCATAACATTGATGCTAAGCAAATTAAATTGAATGATAATTCTACTTATATGTGGCACTGTCGTCTTGGTCATATTGGAGTGAAACGCATGAAGAAACTCCATACCTATGGATTACTTGAATCACTTGACTTTGAGTCACTTGATAAATGCGAAGCATGTCTAATGGGAAAATTAACTAAGGCTCCATTCTCTGGTATTATGGAGCGAGCTACAGACTTATTGGAAATCATACATACCGATGTGTGTGGACCAATGAGTGTAGCCTCGCGCGGTGGTTATCGTTATGTTCTAACCTTCACAGATGATCTGAGTAGATATGGGTATGTCTATTTCAGGAAACATAAATCCGAAACTTTCGAGAAGTTTAAGGAATTCCAAAGTGAAGTAGAAAATCAACGTAACAAGAAGATTAAATTTCTACGATCTGATCGCGAAGGTGAATATCTGAGTTATGAGTTTAGCATGCATTTAAAGAAATACGGAATACTTTACAATTGACACCGCCGGGAACACCACAACGAAACGGTGTGTCCGAACGTCGTAATCGAACTCTCTTATATATGGTTCGTTCTATGATGTCTCTTACTGATTTGACATTATCATTTTGGAGGTATGCATTAGAGATAGCTGCATTCACTTTAAATAGGGCACCATCTAAATCCATTGAAACGACACCGTATGAATTATGGTTTAATAAGAAACCTAAGCTGTCGTTCCTTAAAGTTTGGGGTTGCGAAGCCTATGTAAAAAAGTTACAGCCGGACAAGCTAGAACCCAAAGCGGAGAAATGCGTCTTCATAGGATACCCTAAGGAAACTATAGGGTACACTTTCTATCACAGAATCCGAAGGCAAAATCTTTGTTGCTAAGAACGGAACCTTTCTTGAGAAAGAATTTCTCACTAAAGAAGTGACTGGAAGAAAAGTAGAACTCGACGAGATTACTGAATCTTCTCTCGTTGATCAGAGTAGCGCAGTGCCGGAAGTTGTTCCTGTGCCGCCTGCACCGGAAACAGAGGAAGCTAATGATAATGATCATGAAACTTCGAATGAGATAGCTACTGAACCTCGCAGGTCGACAAGGGAACGTGCCACTCCTGATTGGTATGATCCTTGTCTAAATGTCATGCTTGTGGACAACAATGATGAAGACCCTGCGACGTATGAAGAAGCGATGATGAGCCCAGATTCCAACAAATGGCAAGAATCCATGAAATCCGAAATGGGATCCATGTATGATAACAAAGTGTGGACTTTGGTAGACTTACCTGATAGCCGCAAGGCTGTCGAGAATAAATGGATCTTCAAAAGAAAAACAGATGCTGATGGTAATATTACTGTCTATAAAGCTCGACTTGTCGCAAAGGGTTTCCGACAAATTCAAGGTGTTGACTACGATGCGACTTTCTCACCTGTAGCGAAGCTAAAATCTGTGAGGATTTTGTTAGCAATAGCTGCATTTTTCGATTATGAGATTTGGCAGATGGATGTCAAAACGGCGTTCCTTAATGGAGACATTGAGGAAGAGTTGTATATGGTACAACCCAAAGGTTTTGTCGATCCTAAAAATGCCGACAAGGTGTGCAAACTTCAGCGTTCAATTTATGGACTGAAGCAAGCATCCGGAAGTTGGAACCGACGCTTTGATAAGGTGATCAAAGACTTCGGGTTTATACGAGTGTCATGGAGAGGCCTCGTATTTACAAGAAAGTGAGTGGGAGCTCTGTAGCGTTCCTGATATTATATGTAGATGACATATTATTGATTGGGAATGATATAGAACTATTAAGCAAGTGTAAAAGGTTATTTGAATAATAGTTTTTCAATGAAAGACCTTGGTGAAGCATCGTACATATTAGGCATCAAGATTTATAGAGATAGATCAAGACGCCTAATAGGGCTTTCACAAAGTACATATCTGGACAAGATTCTAAAGAAGTTTAGAATGGACGAAAGTAAGAAAGGGTTCTTACCTATGTTACCAGGCAAGGTCTTGAGTAAGACTCAAGGACCGGCTACGGCAGAAGAAAGAGAAAGGATGAGTCAGATCCCCTATGCCTCGGCAGTAGGCTCTATCATGTATGCCATGCTATGTACTAGACCGGATATAGCACATGATGTTAATTTGACTAGCAGATATCAAAGTGATCCAAGAATGGAACACTGGACAGCGGTCAAGAATATCCTGAAGTACTTGAAAAGAACTAAGGATATGTTTCTTTGTTATGGAGGTGGCCAAGAGCTCGTTGTAACTAGATTACACCGATGCACGTTGGAACACCGATCCCGATGACTCTAAGTCTCGGTCCGGGTACGTGTTTATATTGAATGGTGCTGCGATGAGCTGGGCAAGCTCGAGCGGTGCACCGTGGCGAAGTCTTCAACAGAATCAGAGTACATAGTGGCTTCAGAGGCTTCATCAGAAACGGTATGGATGAAGAGGTTCATTGTAGAGCTCGGTGTGGTTCCTAGTGCATTGGACCCACTAGTCATCTACTGTGACAACATGGGTGCCATCGCCAATGCACAAGCACCAAGGTCACACAAGAGGCTGAAGCATATCAAGCTGCGTTATCATTCGATTCGCGAGTACATCGAAGATGGAGAAGTAAAGATTTGCAAAGTACACACCGATCTGAATGTAGCAGATCCGTTGACTAAAGCTCTCCCTAGGGCAAAGCATGACCAACACCAGAATGACATGGGTGTTAGGTACCTTACAATGTAATCTAGATTATTGACTCTAGTGCAAGTGGGAGATTGTTGGAGATATGCCCAAGAGGCAATAATAAAAGTGGTTATTATATATCTTTGTGTTTATGATAAATGTTTATATACCATGCTATAATTGTATTAACCGAAACATTGATACATGTGTGTTATGTAAACAACAATGAGTCCCTAGTAAGCCTCTTAACTAGCTTGTTGATTAATAGATGATCATTGTTTCATGATCATGAACATTGGATGTTATTAATAACAAGGTTATGTCATTATATGAATGATGTAATGGACACACCCAATTAAGCGTAGCATAAGATCACGTCATTAAGTTATTTGCTATAAGCTTTCGATACATAGTTACCTAGTCCTTTCGACCATGAGATCATGTAAATCACTTATACCGGAAAGGTACTTTGATTACATCAAACGCCACTGCGTAAATGGGTGGTTATAAAGGTGGGATTAAGTATCCGGAAAGTATGAGTTGAGGCATATGGATCAACAGTGGGATTTGTCCATCCCGATGACGGATAGATATACTCTAGGCCCTCTCGGTGGAATGTCGTCTAAATAGCTTGCAAGCATATGAATAGTTCATAAGAGACCACATACCACGGTACGAGTAAAGAGTACTTGTCAGGAGACGAGGTTGAACAAGGTATAGAGAGATACCGATGATCAAACCTCGGACAAGTAAAATATCGCGTGACAAAGGGAATCGGTATCGTATGTGAATGGTTCATTCGATCACTAAGTCATCGTTGAATATGTGGGAGCCATTATGGATCTCCGGATCCCGCTGTTGGTTATTGGTCGAGGAGAGTTCTCAACCATGTCTACATAGTTCGCGAACCGTAGGGTGACACACTTAAGGTTTGATGTCGTATTAGTAGAACTTGAATATGGAATGGAGTTTGAAGTTTTGTTCGAAGTCTCGGATGGGATCCCGGACATCACGAGGAGTTCCGGAATGGTCCGGAGAATAAGATTCATATATAGGAAGTCATTTTATAAGTTTGAAAATGATCCGGTGCATTTATGGAAGGTTCTAGAAAAGTCCGGAAGAAATCACTTTGGAAGGCGGAGTCCCGAAGGGACTCCACCTCCCATGGCCGGCCAACCCTAGAGGGGTGGAGTCCCGAGTGGACTCCACCAAGGGTGGCCGGCCACCCCTCATGGAAGGGTGGGAGTCCCACTTGAGGTGGGAATCCCACCTTGGGTAGGTTTCCCTACACATGGAAGGTTTTGGGTTGGGGTCTTATTCGAAGACTTGTAGTCCAACACTTGGGGGTTCCACCTATATAATGAGGGGCAAAGGGAGGGGGCCGGCCACCACAAGCCCATAGCTTGGCCGCACCCCTAAGTGGCCGGCCACCCCCTCTCCCCAAACCCTAGCCGTCCCACTCCTCCACCTCTCCCGCAACGCTTAGCGAAGCTCCGCCAGAGATCTCCCTCGACACCGCCACAAAGCCGTCGTGCTGCCGGATTCAAGGAGGAGCTACTACTTCTGCTGCCCGCTGGAACGGGGAGAAGGACGTCGTCTTCATCAACACCGAATGTGTGACCGAGTACGGAGGTGCTGCCGATTGTGCACCGTCAAGATCTTCTACGCGCTTTTGAAAGCGGCAAGTGATCGTCTACCGCAGCAACAAGAGCCTCATCTTGTAGGCTTTGGAAATGTTCAAGGGTGAGTCTCGTTCATCCCCTCGTTGCTACCGTCTTCTAGATTGCATCTTGGCTTGGATTGTGTTCTCGTGGTAGGAAATTTTTTGTTTTCTATGCTACGAATCCCAACATTCCGATCAGCAATATGTCAACCACATATAATATCAATAACACTAGCAAGCTCCCACTCACTTTGTTCTAAATTGATGGCTCTCCAAATTTTGAACAAATCCAAAATTTGTGATCACCTCATTGATGAGTGCATTTTAACATGTTTTACACCGTTATTTTATATAGATATCTTTGAGTAGTAATAGCAATTTTCTATTTTACCGCGCTACAACGCCCTTTTAAATATTAAGGCAATGATGAAATATAAATAAAAACTATCATTTTTATGATATTTTGACGTGATAAAAATCATTTAAGTGTGATCGGTACGGGGGGAGCCCACCCATACCATATGCTCGTACGTCGTACCATAAGCGCCACTTCGTCAAATACTTTCATCTCACGCAGACGGCAGAGAGATCTGAGACACACATCTTCGAAAAACACAGAAACACCACCTCTGGATAGATCTGGAGGAGGAACTTTGGAGAAGACATCATCCGGGCTGCTATACGGATCATCGGAGGACAAGGCATCATCCCCTCCATCATCAACTGCTGCATCTCCATCACCATCACCGATCCATTCCTCCTTCAACCATAGTTGTGATCCCGATTGCTATTGTGGATTTGTATTCGAATTCATACCATTACTTTCATCCCATCCATAAGAGTGTGATGATGTTCTTGATTGTTTCCATGTGTGAGTAGTTCCTTTCGTTATTGGGTAGATGGAGAAACCCTAGCATGAATATTTGATGAATCTAAGATGATCTATGGTTTTAAGTTATTAATGTGTGTTAGTTCTCTCTCTTGATATTATATGTTGTGCACCATGTAATATTTGCCTTATGGCCTCGAGAGGGAACTACCCTTTGACGTGTGGTAAAAGTGAATGGCGAGAAGTGGCATTACCGCATTGGCACTTTAACACATGGAAGAGGGGGTAAAGGGGGACTCACCAGGATCATATCGATAACTATGGGGTAAACCCATTAATTGCGATGGTCAACATGTGGTTTGCAGAAGGCGAGCCGTAGTGGCTATTCAGAGATGCGATGGCTGATGGCGCGTGAAGCACACGTCCGTTGGGAACCCCAAGAGGAAGGTGTGATGCGTACAGTAGCAAGTTTCCCTCAGTAAGAAACCAAGGTTTATCGAACCAGTAGGAGATGAAGGCCACGTGAAGGTTGTTGGTGAAGGAGTGTAGTGCGGCGCAACACCCGAGGATTCCGGCGCCAACGTGAAACCTGCACAACACAATCAAAATACTTTGCCCCAACTTAACAGTGAGGTTGTGAATCTCACCGGCTTGCTGTAAACAAAGGATTAAACGTATGGTGTGGAAAATGATGTTTGCTTGTGAAGAACAACAGAGAACAGAGATTGCAGTTGATTGTATTTTAGATGTAAAAGAAAGGATCGGGTTCCACAGTTCACTAGTGGTGTCTCTCCAATAAGATAAATAGCATGTTGGGTGAACAAATTACAGTTGGGCAATTGACAAATAAAGAGGGCATAACAATGCACATACATATCATGATGACTACTATGAGATTTACTTAGGGCATTACGACAAAGTACATAGACCGCTATCCAGCATGCATCTATGCCTAAAAAGTCCACCTTCGGGTTAGCATCCACCCCCTTCCAGTATTAAGTTGCAAACAACAGACAATTGCATTGAGTATGGTGCGTAATGTAATCAACACAAATATCCTTAGACAAAGCATAGATGTTTTATCCCTAGTGGCAACAACACATCCACAACCTTAGAACTTTCGTCACCTGTCCCAGATTCAATGGAGGCATGAACCCACTATCGAGCATAAATACTCCCTCTTGGAGTTACAAGTATCAACTTGGCTAGAGCCTCTACTAGCAACGGAGAGCATGCAAGTACATAAACAACACATATATGATAGATCAATAATCAACTTGACATAGTATTCCATATTCATCGGATCCCAACAAACACAACATGTATCATTACAAATAGACGATCGTGATCATGATAGGCAGCTCACAAGATCTAAACATGATAGCACAAGAGGAGAAGACAACCATCTAGCTACTGCTATGGACCCATAGTCCAGGGATGAACTACTCACGCGTCAATCCGGAGGCGGGCATGGCGATGTAGAGCCCTCCGGTGATGATTCCCCTCTCCGGCAGGGTGCCGGAGGCGATCTCCAGAATCCCCCGAGATGGGATTGGCGGCGACGGCGTCACAGTATGTTTTCTTGTATCGTGGCTCTCGGTACTAGGGTTTTCTCGACGGAGAGTTTAAGTAGGCGGAAGGGCAGAGTCGGGAGGCTCACGAGGGGCCCACACCATAGGGCGGCGCGGGCCCCTCCTTGGCCGCGCCGCCAGGTGGTGTCGCCACCTCGTGGCCCCACTTCGTATCTCCTTCGGTCCTCTGGAAAGCTCCGTGGAAAATAAGACTCTGGGCTTTTGTTTCGTCCAATTCCGAGAATATTTCTTGTGTAGGATTTCTGAAACCAAAAATGGCAGAAAACAGGAACTGGCGCTTCGGCATCTTGTTAATAGGTTAGTGCCGGAAAATGCATCAAAATGATATAAAGTGTATGTAAAACATGTGAGTATTGTCATAAAACTAGCATGGAACATAAGAAATTATAGATACGTTTGAGACGTATCAAGCATCCCCAAGCTTAGTTCCTACTCGCCCTCGAGTAGGTAAACGATAACAAGGATAATTTATGAAGTGACATGCTCGTCTGTCATAATCTTGATCAATACTATTGTAAAGCATATGAGATGAATGAAGTGATTCAAAGCAATGGTAAAGATAATGACTAAACAACTGATCATATAGCAAAGACTTTTCATGAATAGTACTTTCAAGACAAGCATCAATAAGTCTTGCATAGGAGTTAACTCATAAAGCAATAGATTCTTAGTAGAAGGTTTTGAGGCAACACAAAGGAAGATATAAGTTTCAGCAGTTGCTTTCAACTTCAACATGTTTATCTCATGGATAATTGTCAACACAGAGTAATATGATGAATCCAGATAAGCAAGTATGTAAGAATCAAGGCACACAGTTGACACAAGTGTTTGCTAGTAGGTAAACTGACTCAACATAAAGTAAAAGAAAGGGCCCTTCGCAGAGGGAAGCAGTGATTACTCTTGTGCTAGAGCTTTTTATTTTGGAAACATAGCGACAATTTTGTCAACGGTAGTAATAATTCATATGTGTTATGCATAAGACATCCTATAAGTTGCAAGCCTCATGCATAGAATACCAATAGTGCTCGCACCTTGTCCTAATTAGCTCGGATTTCCATGGATTATCATTGCATTACATATGTTTCAACCAAGTGTCACAAAGGGTACCTCTATGTCACCTGTACAGAGGTCCAAGGAGATAGATCGCATTTGATTTCTCGTTTTTGATAGATCTCACTTGAGGACATCCATACCGGGACAACATAGACAACAAATAATGGACTCCTCTTTAATGCTTAAGCATTCAACAACAGATAATATTCTCATAAGAGATTGAGGGTTATTGTCCAAACTGAAACTTCCACAATGATACATGACTTTGGTTGGCGGCCCAATGTTCTTCTCTAATAATATGCATACTCAAACCGTTTAATCATGATAAATCACCCTTACTTCAGACAAGACGAACATGCATAGCAACTCACATGATATTCAACAAAGGTGTAATAGTTGATGGTGTCCCCAGAAACATGGTTACCGCTCAACAAGCAACTTATAAGAAATAAGATACATAAGCAACATATTCAATACCAAAATAGTTTTTTAAGCTATTTTCCCATGAGCTATGTATTGCAAACACAAGGAATGGAATTTTAAAGGTAGCACGCAAGCAATTTACTTGGAATGGCAGAGAAATACCATGTAGTAGGTAGTTATGGTGGACACAAATGGCATAGGTTTTGGCTCAAGGTTTTGGATGCACGAGAAGCATTCCCTCTCAGTACAAGGCTTTTGGCTAGCAAGGTTGTTTGAAGCAAAATCAAGTATGAACCGGTACAGCAAAACTTACATAAGAACATATTGCAAGCATTATAAGACTCTACACTGTTTCCTTGTTGTTCAAACACATTAACCAGAAAATATCTAGACTATTAGAGAGACCAATCATGCAAACCAATATTTCAACAAGCTCTACGATAGTTCTCCACTACTAGGTTCAACACTACATGATGCAAGAGCTTAAACATGATCTATTTGAGGGCTCAAAACAATTTCCAAGTATCAAATTATTCAAGACATTATACCAATTACCACATGGAGCATTTTCTGTTTCCAACCAAATACCAATGAACGAAGCAGTTTTCAACCTTCGCCATGAACATTAAAAGTAAAGCTAATAACACCAGTGTTCATATGAAACAGCGGAGCGTGTCTTTCTCCCGCACAAAGAATGCTAGGATCCGAGTTTGTTCAAACAAAAACAAAAATAAAAACATACAGACGCTCCAAGTAAAGCACATAAGATGTGACGGAATAAAAATATAGTTTCACTAGAGGTGACCTGATAAGTTGTCGATGAAGAAGGGGATGCCTTGGGCATCCCCAAGCTTAGATGCTTGAGTCTTCTTGAAATATGCAGGGATGAAGCACGGGGGCATCCCCAAGCTTAGACTCTTCACTCTTCTTGATCATATTATATCATCCTCCTCTCTTGATCCTTGAAAACTTCCTCCACACCAAACTTAAAACAAACTCATTAGAGAGTTAGTGCATAATCAAAAATTCACATGTTCAGAGAGGACACAATCATTCTTAACACTTCTGGACATCACTCAAAGCTACTGAAAGTTAATGGAACAAAGAAATCCATCCAACACAGTAAAAGAGGCAATGTGAAATAAAAGGCAGAATCTGTCAAAACAGAACAGACCGTAAAGACAAATTTTTTAGAGGCACTTAACTTGCTCAGATGAAGAAGCTCAAATTGAATGAAAGTTGCGTACATATCTGAGGATCACTCATGAATTTTCGCAGATTTTTCTGAGTTACCTACCAAGAGTTCTACTCAAATTCGTGACAGCAAGAAATCTGTTTCTGCGCAGAAATCCAAATCTAGTATCAACCTTACTATCAAAGACTTTACTTGGCACAACAATGCAATAAAGTAAAGATAAGGAGAGGTTGCTATAGTAGTAACAACTTCCAAGACACAAATATAAAACAAAAATTGCAGAAATAAAATGATGGGTTGTCTCCCATAAGCGCTTTTCTTTAACGCCTTTCAGCTAGGCGCAGAAAGTGAAAATCAAGTAACATCAAGAGATGAAGCATCAACATCATAATTGGTTCTAATAATAGAATCAAAAGGTAACCTCATTCTCTTTCTAGGGAAGTGTTCCATAACTTTCTTGAGCGGGAATTAATATTTAATATTTTCCTTCCTTCATATCAATAATAGCACCAATAGTTCGAAGAAAGGGTCTTCCTAAAATAATGGGACAAGATGCATTGCATTCAATATCCAAGATAACAAAATCAACGGGGACAAGGTTATTATTAACCGTAATGTGAACATTATTAATCCTCCCCAAAGGTTTCTTTATAGGATTATCAGCTAGATTAACATCCAAATAGCAATTTTTCAATGGTGGCAAGTCAAGCATATCATAGAGTTTCTTTGGCATAACAGAAATACTTGCACCGAGATCACATAAAGCAATACAATCAAAATCATTGACCCTCATTTTAATGATGGGCTCCCAACCATCTTCCAACTTCCTAGGACTAGAAGTTTCAAGTTTTAATTTCTCTTCTCTAGCTTTAATGAGAGTATTTGTAATATGTTTTGTAGAGAGAGGATTTGGTGACTAGGTGTATACGTGAGCACCCTCTAGATGCCACACGATCTGCGTTGAGATCCGGTTATCGTCAATTGGATCTGTTGCCTTGACATTGTCTTATCTATCGCTAAGAGTACTTGGCGTGGGTCCTACGTGATTTGAAAGTGCATCTGGCCCACTATTTGAATTCAAAAAGGTGGGTCCTACGTAATTTGGAAGTGTTGTTAGTGCTGATGTGGTTTGCTAATCCAACAATGATGGTAACAGTGGATTGCTAGATGTGACACGTGTCAACCAATGGATGCGTGCTCACGTATACACCCGGTCACCAGGCTTCTTCCGATGTTTTGTAAAGGCCAAATTTATAGCACTAGCATTAGGACTTCTAGCAAGTTTTTGCAAGAACTTAATAACTTCAGAGATATGATAATCATCAAAATCTAAACCATTATGATCTAAAGCAATGGGATCAGTGCCCCCAATATTCTAAAAAAAATCAGCACTTTTATCACAAGCAGTTTCAGCAGTTTCAGGCAATTTTGCACGCTTTGCACTAGGAGTAGAAACATTTCCAACACCAATTATTTTACCATTGATAGTAGGAGGTTTAGCAACATGTGAAGCATCATCATTACTAGTGGTGGTAATAGTCCAAACTTTAGCTACATTATCCTCTTTAGCTAGTTTTTCTTCTCTTTCCCACCTAGCATGCAATTCAGCCATCAATCTAATGTTTTCATTAATTCGAACTTGTATGGCGTTTGCTGTAGCAAATGACTTAATATCTTTATCTTCATTAGGCATAACTTTCAATTTTAAAAGATCAACATCAGCAGCAAGACTATCAACTTTAGAAGCAAGAATATCAATTTTACCAAGCTTTTCTTCAACAGATTTGTTAAAAGCAGTTTGTGTACTAATGAATTCTTTAAGCATGACTGCAAGACCAGAGGGTACACTCCTACTATTGTTGTAAGAATTACCATAAGAATTACCATAACCATTACCAGTATTAGAAGGATATGGCCTATAGTTGTTACCAGAATTATTCCTATAAGCAGTGTTGTTGAAATTTCTATTTTTAATGAAGTTCACATCAACATGTTCTTCTTGGGAAACCAATGAAGCTAAAGGAACATTATTAGGATCAACATTCGATCTACCATTAACAAGCATAGACATAATAACATCAATCTTATCACTCAAAGAAGAGGTTTCTTCAACAGAATTTACCTTCTTACCTTGAGGAGTCCTTTCAGTGTGTCATTCAGAGTAATTGATCATCATATCATCAAGAAGCTTTGTTGCTGCCCCCAAAGTGATGGACATAAAAGTACCTCCAGCAGCTAAATCCAATAGGTTCCTCGAAGAAAAATTCAATCCTGCATAGAAGGTTTGGATGATCATCCAAGTAGTTAGTCCATGGGTAGGGCAATTCTTCACCAAAGATTTCATTCTTTCCCATGATTGAGCAACATGTTCATTATCCAATTGCTTAAAATTCATTATACTACTTCTCAGAGATATAATTTTAGCGGGAGGATAATATCTACCAATGAAAGCATCTTTACATTTAGTCCATGAATCAATACTATTCTTAGGCAAAGATAGCAACCAATCTTTAGCTCTTCCTCTTAAGGAGAAAGGAAACAATTTCAATTTTATAATGTCTCCATCTACATCCTTATACTTTTGCATTTCACAAAGTTCAACAAAATTTAAGATGGGCAGCAGCATCATCAGAACTAACACCAGAAAATTGCTCTCTCATAACAAGATTTAGTAAAGCATGTTTAATTTCATAAAATTCTGCTGTAGTAGCAGGTGGAGCAATAGGAGTGCATATAAAATCATTATTATTGGTTCTAGTGAAATCACACAACTTAGTGTTCTCAGGAGTATTCATTTTAACAGTAATAGAAACAAGTAAAGCAAACTAATATTAAGTAAAGTAAAACAAGTAACTAATTTTTGTGTGTTTTTGATATAAGGCAAACAAGACAGAAAATAAAATAAAGTAAATGCAAGTAACTAATTTTTTGTATTTTTGATATAGAGAAAGCAAACAAAATAGAAAATAAAGTAAAGTAAAGCAAGACAATAAACAAAGTAAAGAGATTGGTTGTGGGAGACTCCCCTTGCAGCGTGTCTTGATCTCTCCGGCAACGGCGCCAGAAATTAGCTTGATGACGCGTGAAGCACACGTCCGTTGGGAACCCCAAGAGGAAGGTGTGATGCGTACAGCAGCAAGTTTCCCTCCGTAAGAAACCAAGGTTTATCGAACCAGTAGGAGATGAAGGCCACGTGAAGGTTGTTGGTGAAGGAGTGTAGTGTGGCGCAAGACCAGGGATTCCGGCGCCAACGTGGAACCTGCACAACACAATCAAAATACTTTTCCCCAACTTAACAGTGAAGTTGTCAATCTCACCGGCTTGCTGTAAACAAAGGATTAAACATATGGTGTGGAAAATGATGTTTGCTTGTGAAGAACAACAGAGAACAGAGATTGCAGTTGATTGTATTTCAGATGTAAAAGAAAAGGACCGGGGTCCACAGTTCACTAGTGGTGTCTCTCCAATAAGATAAATAGCATGTTGGGTGAACAAATTACAGTTGGGCAATTGACAAATAAAGAGGGCATAACAATGCACATACATATCATGATGACTACTATGAGATTTACTTAGGGCATTACGACAAAGTACATAGACCGCTATCCGAGCATGCATCTATGTCTAAAAAGTCCACCTTCGGGTTAGCATCCGCACCCCTTCCAGTATTAAGTTGCAAACAACAGACAATTGCATTAAGTATGGTGCGTAATGTAATCAACACAAATATCCTTAGACAAAGCATCGATGTTTTATCCCTAGTGGCAACATGATACGCCTCCGACGTATCGATAATTTCTTATGTTCCATGCCATATTATTGATGATACCTACATGTTTTATGCACACTTTATGTCATATTCGTGCATTTTCTGGAACTAACCTATTAACAAGATGCCGAAGTGCCAGTTGTTGTTTTCTGCTGTTTTTGGTTTCAGAAATCCTAGTAACGAAATATTCTCGGAATTGGACGAAATCAAGACCCAGGGTCCTATTTAGCCACGAACCTTCCAGAAGACCGAAAGGGATACGAAGTGGGGCGACGAGGCGCCGCCACCATAGGGCCGCGCGGCCGCAGGGGGCCCGCGCCGCCCTATGGTGTGGGCCCCTCGTCAGCCCTCCGACTCTGCCCTTCCGCCTACTTAAAGCCTCCGTCGCGAAACCCCTGATGCGAAAAACCACGATACGGAAAACCTTACAGAGACGCCGCTGCCGCCAATCCCATCTCGGGGGATTCTGGAGATCTCCTCCGGCACCCTACCGGAGAGGGGATTCATCTCCCGGAGGACTCTACGCCGCCATGGTCGCCTCCGGAGTGATGAGTGAGTAGTTCACCCCTGGACTGTGGGTCCATAGCAGTAGCTAGATGGTTTTCTTCTCCTCATTGTGCTTCATTGTTGGATCTTGTGAGCTGCCTAACATGATCAAGATCATCTATCCGTAATACTCTATGTTGTGTTTGTCGGGATCCGATGGATAGAGAATACCATGTTATGTTAATTATCAAGTTATTACATATGTGTTGTTTATGATCTTGCATGCTCTCCGTTATTAGTAGAGGCTCTGGCCAAGTTTTTGCTCTTAACTCCAAGAGGGAGTATTTATGCTCGATAGTGGGTTCATGCCTGCATTGACACCTGGGACAGTGACGGAAAGTTCTAATGTTGTGTTGTGTTGTTGCCACTAGGGATAAAACATTGATGCTATGTCCGAGGATGTAGTTGTTGATTACATTACGCACCATACTTAATGCAATTGTCTGTTGCTTTGCAACTTAATACTGGAAGGGGTTCGGATGATAACCTGAAGGTGGACTTTTTAGGCATAGATGCAGTTGGATGGCGGTCTATGTACTTTGTCGTAATGCCCAATTAAATCTCACTATACTTATCATGACATGTATGTGCATTGTTATGCTCTCTCTATTTTTGCCCGACTGTAATTTGTTCACCCAACATGCTTTTATCTTATGGGAGAGACACCTCTAGTGAACTGTGGACCCCGGTCCATTCTTTAATACTGAAATACAAATCTGCTGCAATACTTGTTTCACTGTTTTCTCTGCAAACAATCATCTTCCACACAATACGGTTAATCCTTTGTTACAGCAAGCCGGTGAGATTGACAACCTCATCTGTTTCGTTGGGGCAAAGTACTTTGGTTGTGTTGTGCAGGTTCCACGTTGGCGCCGGGATCTCCGGTGTTGCGCCGCACTACATCCCGCCGCCATCAACCTTCAACGTGCTTCTTGGCTCCTCCTGGTTCGATAAACCTTGGTTTCTTTCTGAGGGAAAACTTGCTGCTGTGCGCATCATACCTTCCTCTTGGGGTTCCCAACGAACATGTGAGTTACACGCCATCAAGCTCTTTTTCTGGCGCCGTTGCCGGGGAGATCAAGACACGCTGCAAGGGGAGTCTCCACTTCCCAATCTCTTTACTTTGTTTTTGTCTTGCTTTATTTTATTTACTACTTTGTTTGCTGCATTATATCAAAACACAAAAAAATTAGTTGTTAGTTTTACTTTATTTACTGTCTTGCACGCTATATCAAAAACACAAAAAATTTTAGTTTACTTGCATTTACTTTATCTAGTTTGTTTTATTTACTACTGCTAAAATGGATACCCCTGAAAATACTAAGTTGTGTGACTTCACTAGCACAAATAATAATGATTTCTTATGCACACCTATTGCTCCACCTTGCTACGTGCGAGAATTCTTTGAAATTAAACCTGCTTTACTCGAATCTTGTGATGAGAGAGCAATTTTCCGGTGTTAGTTCCGATGATGCTGCTGCCCATCTCAATAATTTTGTTGAATTGTGTGAAATGCAAAAGTATAAAGATGTAGATGGTGACATTATAAAATTAAAATTGTTTCCTTTCTCATTAAGAGGAAGAGCTAAAGATTGGTTGCTATCTCCGCCTAAGAATAGTATTGATTCATGGACTAAATGCAAGGATGCTTTTATTGGTAGATATTATCCCCCTGCTAAAATTATATCTTTGAGGAGTAGCATAATGAATTTTAAACAATTGGATAATGAACATGTTGCTCAAGCTTGGGAAAGAATGAAATCTTTGGTTAAAAATTGCCCAACCCATGGATGACTACTTGGATGATCATCCAAACCTTCTATGCGGGACTAAATTTTTCTTCGCGGAATTTATTGGATTCAGCTGCTGGAGGTACCTTTATGTCCATCACTCTTGGTGAAGCAACAAAGCTCCTTGATAATATGATGGTTAATTACTCTGAATGGCACACGGAAAGAGCTCCACAAGGTAAGAAGGTAAATTTTGTTGAAGAATCCTCCTCCTTGAATGATAAGGTTGATGCTATTATGTCTATGCTTGTGAATGATAGGACTAATGTTGATCCTAATAATGTTCCATTAGCTTCATTGGTTGCCCAAGAAGAACATGTTGATGTAAACTTCATTAAAAATAATAATTTCAACAACAATGCTTATCGGAACAATTCTAGTAATAACTATAGGCCATATCCTTATAATAATGGTAACGGTTATGCTAATTCTTATGGGAATTCTTACAACAATAATAGGAATACACCCCCTGGACTTGAAGCTATGCTTAAAGAATTTATTAGTACACAAACTGCCTTTAACAAATCTGTTGAGGAAAAGCTCAATAAAATTGATATTCTTGCTTCTAAGGTTGATAGTCTTGCCTCTGATGTTGATCTTTTGAAATTGAAAGTTATGCCTAATAGGGATATTGAAAATAAAATTGTTACTACAGCAAATGCCATCCAAGTTAGAATTAATGAGAATATAATATTAATGGCTGAACTGCGTGCTAGGTGGGATAGAGAAGAAAATGAAAAACTAGCTAACGAGAAAAATGTAGCTAAAGTTTGGACTATTACCACCACTAGCAATGCTAATGATTCACATGTTGCTGCACCTCCTACTATCAATGGTAAAATAATTGGTGTTGGCAATGCTTCTACTCCTAGTGCAAAGCGCGCAAAATTACCCGAAACCGCTAAAACTCGCTTGTGATAAAACTGCTGAAATTTTTTCCAACCTTGGGGATGATAATCCCATTGCTTTAGATTGTAATGATTTAGATTTTGATGATTGCCACATCTCTGAAGTTATAAAGTTCTTACAAAAACTTGCTAAGAGTCCTAATGCTAGCGCTGTAAACTTGGCTTTCACAAAACATATTACAAATGCTCTCATAAAAGCTAGAGAAGAGAAACTAAAACTTGAAACTTCTATTCCTAGAAAGCTAGAGGATGGTTGGGAGCCCATCATTAAAATGAGAGTCAAAGATTTTGATTGTAATGCTTTATGTGATCTTCGTGCAAGTATTTCGTTATGCCTAAGAAAGTCTATGATATGCTTGACTTGCCACCAATGAAAAACTGTTATCCGGATGTTAATCTCGCCGATAATGCTAAAAAGAAACCTTTGGGGAGAGTTGATAATGTTCATATTATGGTTAACAATAACCTTGTCCCCGTTGATTTTGTTGTCTTGGATATTGAATGCAATGCATCTTGCCCCATTATATTGGGAAGACCTTTTCTTCGAACCGTTGGTGCTACTATTGATATGAAGGAAGGTAATATTAAATATCAATTTCCTCTCAAGAAAGGTATGGAACACTTCCCTAGAAAGAGAATGAAGTTACCTTATGATTCTATTATTAGAAAAAATTATGATGTTGATGCTTCATCTTTTGATGTTACTTGATTTACACTTTCTGCGCCTAGCTGAAAGGCGTTAAAGAAAAGCGCTTATGGGAGACAACCCATGTTTTTACTACAGTATTTTTGTTTTATATTTGAGTCTTGGAAGTTGTTTACTACTGTAGCAACCTCTCCTTATCTTAGTTTTGAGTTTTGTTGTGCCAAGTAAAGTCTTTGATAGTAAAGTAAGTACTAGATTTGGATTACTGCGCAGTTCCAGATTTCTTTACTGTCACGAATCTGGGTCTACCTCCCTGTAGGTAGCTCAGAAACTTAAGCCAATTTACGTGCATGATCCTCAGATATGTACGCAAGTTTCATTAAATTTGGGCATTTTCATTTGAGCAAGTCTGGTGGCCTAATAAAATCCATCTTTACGGACTGTTCTGTTTTGACAGATTCTGCCTTTTATTTAGAATTGCCTCTTTTGCTATGTTGGATGAATTTCTTTGATCCATTAATGTCCAGTAGCTTTATGCAATGTCCAGAAGTGTTAAGAATGATTGTGTCACCTCTGAACATATTAATTTTTATTGTCTACTAACCCTCTAATGAGTTGTTTCGAGTTTGGTGTGGAGGAAGTTTTCAAGGATCAAGAGAGGAGTATGATACAATATGATCAAGGAGAGTGAAAGCTCTAAGCTTGGGGATGCCCCGGTGGTTCACCCCTGCATATTATAAGAAGACTCAAACGTCTAAGCTTGGGGATGCCCAAGGCATCCCCTTCTTCATCGACAACATTATCAGGTTCCTCCCCTGAAACTATATTTTTATTCCGTCACATCTTATGCACTTTGCTTGGAGCGTCGGTTTGTTTTTGTTTTTTTGTTTTGTTTGAATAAAATGGATCCTAGCATTCAATTTGTGGGAGAGAGACACGCTCCGCTGTAGCATATGGACAAGTATGTCCTTAGGCTCTACTCATAGTATTCATGGCGAAGTTTCTTCTTCGTTAAATTGTTATATGGTTGGAATTGGAAAATGCTACATGTAGTAACTCTAAAATGTCTTGGATAATTTGATACTTGGCAATTGTTGTGCTCATGTTTAAGCTCTTGCATCATATACTTTGCACCCATTAATGAAGAAACACTTAGAGCTTGCTAATTTGGTTTGCATATTTGGTTTCTCTAGAGTCTATATAATATCTAGTATTGAGTTTTGAACAACAAGGAAGACGGTGTAGAGTCTTATAATGTTTACAATATGTCTTTTATGTAAGTTTTGCTGCACCGTTCATCCTTGTGTTTGTTTCAAATAACCTTGCTAGCCTAAACCTTGTATCGAGAGGGAATACTTCTCATGCATCCAAAATACTTGAGCCAACCACTATGTCATTTGTGTCCACCATACCTACCTACTACATGGTATTTATCCGCCATTCCAAAGTAAATTGCTTGAGTGCTACCTTTAAAATTCCATCATTCACCTCTGCAATATATAGCTCATGGGACAAATAGCTTAAAAACTATTGTGGTATTGAATATGTACTTATGCACTTTATCTCTTATTAAGTTGCTTGTTGTGCGATAACCATGTTTCTGGGGACGCCACCAATTACCCTTTATTGAATATCATGTGAGTTGCTATGCATGTCCGTCTTGTCCGAAGTAAGAGAGATATACCACCTTAATGGTTGGAGCATGCATATTCTTAGAGAAGAACATTGGGCCGCTAACTAAAGCCATGATTCATGGTGGAAGTTTCAGTTTTGGACATATATCCTCAATCTCATATGAGAATAATAATTGTTGCCACATGCTTATGCATTAAAGAGGAGTCCATTATCTCGTTGTCCATGTTGTCCCGGTATGGATGTCTAAGTTGAGAATAATCAAAAGCGAGAAATCCAAAATGCGAGCTTTCTCCTTAGACCTTTGTACAGGCGGCATGGAGGTACCCCATTGTGACACTTGGTTAAAACATGTGCATTGCAAAGATCCGGTAGTCCAAGCTAATTAGGACAAGGTGCGGGCACTATTAGTATACTATGCATGAGACTTGCAACTTGTAAGATATAATTTACATAACTCATATGCTTTATTACTACCGTTGACAAAATTGTTTCATGTTTTCAAAATAAAAGTCTGTAGCACAAATATAGCAATCGATGCTTTCCTCTTTGAAGGACCATTCTTTTTACTTTTATGTTGAGTCAGTTCACCTATCTCTCTCCACCTCAAGAAGCAAACACTTGTGTGAATTGTGCATTGATTCCTACATACTTGCATATTGTACTTGTTATATTACTCTATGTTGACAAATTATCCATGAGATATACATGTTACAAGTTGAAAGCAACCGCTGAAACTTAATCTTCCTTTGTGTTGCTTCAATACCTTAACTTTGATTTATTGCTTTATGAGTTAACTCTTATGCAAGACTTATTGATGCTTGTCTTGAAGTACTATTCATGAAAAGTCTTTGCTTTATGATTCACTTGTTTACTCATGTCATTACCATTGTTTTGATCGCTGCATTCATTACATATGTTTACAAATAGTATGATCAAGGTTATGATGGCATGTCACTTCAGAAATTATCTTTGTTATCGTTTTACCTGCTCGGGACGAGCAGAACTAAGCTTGGGGATGCTGATACGCCTCGACGTATTGATAATTTCTTATGTTCCATGCCATATTATTGATGATACCTACATGTTTTATGCACACTTTATGTCATATTCGTGCATTTTCTGGAACTAACCTATTAACAAGATGCCGAAGTGCCGCTTGTCGTTTTCGCTGTTTTTGGTTTCAGAAATCCTAGTAACGAAATATTCTCGGAATTGGACGAAATCAAGACCGAGGGTCCTATTTTGCCACAAACCTTCCAGAAGACCGAAAGGGATACGAAGTGGGGCGACGAGGCGCCGCCACCATAGGGCCGCGCGGCCAGAGGGGGGCCCGCGCCGCCCTATGGTGTGGGCCCCTCGTCAGCCCTCCGACTCGCCCTTCCGCCTACTTAAAGCCTCCGTCGCGAAACCCCTGATGCGAAAAACCACGATACGGAAAACCTTCCAGAGACGCCGCCGTCGCCAATCCCATCTCGGGGGATTCTGGAGATCTCCTCCGGCACCCTGCCGGAGAGGGGATTCATCTCCCGGAGGACTCTACGCCGCCATGGTCGCCTCCGGAGTGATGAGTGAGTAGTTCACCCCTGGACTGTGGGTCCATAGCAGTAGCTAGATGGTTGTCTTCTCCTCATTGTGCTTCATTGTTGGATCTTGCGAGCTGCCTAACATGATCAAGATCATCTATCCGTAATACTCTATGTTGTGTTTGTCGGGATCCGATGGATAGAGAATACCATGTTATGTTAATTATCAAGTTATTACATATGTGTTGTTTATGATCTTGCATGCTCTCCGTTATTAGTAGAGGCTCTGGCCAAGTTTTTGCTCTTAACTCCAAGAGGGAGTATTTATGCTCGATAGTGGGTTCATGCCTGCATTGACACCTGGGACAGGGACAGAAAGTTCTAAGGTTGTGTTGTGTTGTTGCCACTAGGGATAAAACATTGATGCTATGTCCGAGGATGTAGTTGTTGATTACATTACGCACCATACTTAATGCAATTGTCCGTTGCTTTGCAACTTAATACTGGAAGGGGTTCGGATGATAACCTCGAAGGTGGACTTTTTAGGCATAGATGCAGTTGGATGGCGGTCTATGTACTTTGTCGTAATGCCCAATTAAATCTCACTATACTTATCATGACATGTATGTGCATTGTTATGCTCTCTCTATTTGTCAATTGCCCGACTGTAATTTGTTCACCCAACATGCTTTTATCTTATGGGAGAGACACCTCTAGTGAACTGTGGACCCCGGTCCATTCTTTAATACTGAAATACAAATCTGCTCGCAATACTTGTTTTACTGTTTTCTCTGCAAACAATCATCTTCCACACAATACGGTTAATCCTTTGTTACAGCAAGCCGGTGAGATTGACAACCTCACTGTTTCGTTGGGGCAAAGTACTTTGGTTGTGTTGTGCAGGTTCCACGTTGGTGCCAGGATCTCTGGTGTTGCGCCGCACTACATCCCGCCGCCATCAACCTTCAATATGCTTCTTGGCTCCTCCTGGTTCGATAAACCTTGGTTTCTTTCTGAGGGAAAACTTGCTGTTGTGCGCATCATACCTTCCTCTTGGGGTTCCCAACGAATGTGTGAGTTACACGCCATCACAACATCACATCCACAACCTTAGAACTTTTTGTCACTGTCCCAGATTCAATGGAGGCATGAAACCACTATCGAGCATAAATACTCCCTCTTGGAGTTACAAGTATCAACTTGGCCAGAGCCTCTACTAGAAACGGAGAGCATGCAAGAACATAAACAACACATATATGATAGATCAATAATCAACTTGACATAGTATTCCATATTCATCGGATCCCAACAAACACAACATGTAGCATTACAAATAGACGATCTTGATCATGATAGGCAGCTCACAAGATCTAAACATGATAGCACAAGAGGAGAATACAACCATCTAGCTACTGCTATGGACCCATAGTCCGAGATGGGATTGGCGGCGACGGCGTCACAGTATGTTTTCTCGTATCGTGGCTCTCGGTACTAGGGTTTTCGCGACGGATAGTTTAAGTAGGCGGAAGGGCAGAGTCGGGAGGCTCACGAGGGGCCCACACCATAGGGCGGCGCGGGCCCCTCCTTGGTCGCGCCGACAGGTGGTGTCGCCACCTCGTGGCCCCACTTCGTATCTCCTTCGGTCTTCTGGAAAGCTCCGTGGAAAATAAGACTCTGGGCTTTTGTTTCGTCCAATTCCGAGAATATTTCTTGTGTAGGATTTCTGAAACCAAAAACGGCAGAAAACAGGAACTGGCGCTTCGGCATCTTGTTAATAGGTTAGTGCTGGAAAATGCATCAAAATGATATAAAGTGTATGTAAAACATGTGAGTATTGTCATAAAACTAGCATGGAACATAAGAAATTATAGATACGTTTGAGACGTATCAATGACCGATGTATTTCTGGGCGCATCTTGTTATGGAGCTCTCTCCACACACAATATGATTAAAAGCATATTTTATCTTGATTAACATGAATACTAATGCTAGATGTGGATCCAGTAATCCTTGAGAACACTTTGTCTTATTAAGTTTGAACCCATTTCTCACTACGCTTTTTATTGCTTTGTTTACTTTCTTGCAACCATTTACAATAATCTTTTAAAACACCTTTATTTGAGATTAAAGAACGATTTATAAGTAGCCTTTAATATATAGTATTAAGGGGCATTAAGATCTTAACTAGTAGCTCCTCGTGGTTCGATACTCTTATTTCGAAACTAGCTACAATCGATTTGTGTACTTGCAGTTATCAAGCTATTTTCTCGCGCCGTTGCCAGGCAGCTTAGCGCTTTTGGTCATTGTTCTTAGTTGCTAATTTATTAGTTGTTTTTACTAAAGTCATTTAATAGTTTTAGGTAACACCATGACTGCTCTTGTGCTTATGAATAAGCTCGATATAACTGAATACCTCGGGCGATTCAACCGAGGATTTGTTAAAGAATTCCCGAACGGAAGTGATGTGGAGTATGCAATTCATTCACGCCTCATTGCTATTATGAAAGAGAAAAGATTTGAAGGAGATGATCTTGATGAGGATTCTTATAGTAATTTACATTTATTTAATGAGTTGTGTGGGACAATTAAATTGAGAAATTATTCGGATGATGTATTGAAACTAAAAAAATTAGTCAATCTCTAACCAGCATTGCGTTGTCTTGGTATAGAACTTGTCCTGCAGAGAAGACTGATACTTGGGAGAATCTCATGAAGGAGTTTATATTTCGATTCTACCCCAAGGTTAAGTTCGCCGAGGCGAGAATGTTCATAACCAATTTCAAGAATCGTCGCGGCGAAAGTTTAATGAGAGCCTACTTGAGATACAAAGGTATGGTTCAAAATTGTTCCCATCATGATTTACCACCATGGTATGTTTTGCACATTTTTTATGGAGGACTTGATCAAGATAATAAAAAGAATTAAACTTATTATCTGGTGGATCTTTTATGGAACTCACCCCTGAGCAAGCTTGGGTTCGCTTAGATAAAGTTCATAGAAATAGAGAATGTTGGGGCTTTGATCTTGGGAGTGAGGGTAAGATAGAAATTTAATATGATTTGCTAAATTCCTATAAGAAAACCGGACAAGTAAAAGAATGGGTATTAGATGTTGTTATGGTATTAGATGTTTTTCAATCTTTTATAGAATTGATTGGATCACTCAAGAAGGAATAGCTTCATTATACTACCCCACCTCAACCCGTTGAAGCAGTGCAAGTGGTAGTTGATGCACCTAAAGAGGTACCCATTGAAAGGATACCTTACGAAGACCCGCTCCCTTTTCCAAGAACTGCGGCAAGGAATATTAGAGCTCAACTCCTTCCAAAACGAAAAGAAGAATAGGTGGAAGAGATAAAAGTACCAGAAGAAAATTTTGGTAATCAGGAATTCACTTACGAAGTTGCGAGGGAAGAAAGAGAGGTAACTAAGGAGCGAATTTTGGCTATCTATGCACATTGTAATGTAGTTGAGCTTGACTCGATCTGAGGTGTCACAATTCGTAGAAGGTATGGTCAAAGCTAAAAATGTGGGTAAGCCCGTTCTACCTTGCACTTTTGGTGGATCTTCTTATTATGGACTTTGTGATATCGGAACAACCGTTAATGTTATTCCTTATAGATTTTGTTTCAGAATTCAAGATGAAATTGAACATGCACAATTAGAAGATACAAATATGACAATAATGTTTGTTGATAAGACTCTTCGAGTACTGATGGGAATAATAATAAATGTGCCTATTGTGATAGAAACTTATACATACCCCATATATTTTGTTGTCATTGATATGCCAATTGATTCTCATTCTCCAATTATTTTTGGAAGAACATTTCTAAACACTACATGGGGTAACATTGATTCTAGGAAAGAAACTATCTCCCTCAAGTTTGGGAAGGAAGTAATGAGCTTTCATTTCTCAAAATTCATTCATAAACCAATAATCGAAGATTTTGAAAAAGAATAACTTGAGGAGCAAGGTAATCTTGCCAATCTTTTTTTCATCATTTATGATACCCTGAAGATGATATGGAAGTAAGTTTACTTGGAAATGAGAATGCTATGAGAAATTTAGATAAAGAGGATATTGATAAATATTTAGATTCCTCTCCTATAGTTGATTGCTCCACTGATAAAAATTATGAGACACCCGAAAGGAAGGGAAATGAAGATTTACCACCTCCAAAACTGAAACATCTTCCACGAGATTTAAATATAGGTTCATAGATGAAAAGAATGATATCCTGTTATTATAAGTGCTAACCTTGCAGAAAAGGAAGAAAAACAATTAATGATCATCCTTAAAATGCACCATAAGGCCTTTGGGTATTCCTTGGATGACTTGAAAGGGATAAGTCCCTCAATAGCCACTCACATAATATTCATGGAGGATGGAGCCCAACCTGTGGAAGATTTTTCAAAGGAAACTCAAACCTACGATGAAGGAAGTGGTAAGAAAGGAAAGCATTCGCCTTCTTGATGCAGGTGTCATTTATCATGTCAAATAAGGTGATTGAGTAAGTCATGTTCATTGTGTCCCTAAGACATGAGGATTTATTGTTGTACCAAATAAACACAATGAAATGGTCCCTACTAGAACTGTCGTAGGATATAGAATGTGCATTGATTTCAGAAAACTAAATAAAGAGACTACAAAGAATCATTACACATTACCCCTTATAGATCAAACTTTGGAAAGACTTGCTAGACATTCTTATTTTTGTTATCTAGATGGATACTCTGGTTTCTCTCAAATATATGTTCATCCGGAAGATCAGTTGAAAACAACTTTCACTTGTCCTTTTGAATTATATGCTTATCATAGAATGCCTTTTGGTTTATGCAATGCACCAGCTACCTTTGAGAGATGCATGCACCGCAATATTTGTTGATCATAAAATATAATGGAAGTATTCATGGACGACTTTTCTATCTATAGAACTTCATTTAACCATTGTTTGCAAAATTTGCATAATGTTTTGTAGAGATGCGAAGATACTAATTTAGTCTTGAACTTGCAAAATGCCACTTCATGGTTCAAGAAGGGATGGTACTTGGTCACAAGATCTCGAGAAAAGGCATAGTGGTTGACAAATTAAAAGTGGAAGCTATAGAGAAAATACCACATCCACGAGATATTAAAGGTATAATTAAGAAGCTTCCTTGGTCATGCTAGATTTTATAGAAGGTTTATTAGGAACTTCTACAAAATAGCAAGACCTCTAACCAATTTGTTACAAAAGGATGTTCGTTTTAAGTTTGATGAAAATTGTTCTTATTGCTATAAATATTTTTAACAAGCTCTCCTTAAAGCTCCAAAGATAAAATCACCCGATTGAATAAAACCCTTTTGAGTTACTTTGTGAGGCAAACCATGAGTCTGTCGGAGTTGCTTTGTGCTAGCGTGATGGTGATGAATTGAATATCATTCATCGTGCTAGTCGAACTCTCAATAACGCACAGATAAAATAACCTTTGATCGAAAAAGAATTCTTTGCAGTTGTGTTTGCATGTGAGAAGTTCAGATCTTATATTACTGACTCAAAAGTTAGAGTCTATAATGATCGAAAAGGCTTGAAAGAAATCCTTGAAAGGTCGGACGTTAAGCCTAGAAAAATTCGTTGGATTTTTCTTTTGCCAGAATTTGATTTACAGATCATACAAAGAAGTGAAGAACAACATGAGGATCAAGAGTCTTTGGATGAAGAAATACCGCAGCATAAGGTAGGCACGGTATGTGTACCTCTAGGTACCATCTGCTCTGATGAAGGTTTTCCCCCATTCTTTGTGATGGTGCTAGCAAACATTTGGTACCCACAATATATGAAGGGAAAGGGAGAACGGCATGAGAGTCAAAAAGGTAAGAGATCCTGACCGAAACCCATTGTAAGTAAGTCTGGGGTATTTTTACTCTTCTCAATTCATAGTCTCTAGTTTTTCATCTTTTTAAATGCATTTTTAGCTCTTTACATTTTTTGGAGTTGATAGTTTTAGTTTTTTTACCCCGGTACGGGCAGGCGGTACGACCACACGAGCCCGTACGGGTGATGGCTTTATCCACTGGAAACTTTTCTGTGTTTTCTTTCCGACCTCGTTCTTGAGTACGGGCGGGCAGTTCGACCGCACGTGTAACACCCCAACTTTTGCAACCTTGATTAGTTGTCCTTATTTCAAAAATCAGGGGGAACAAAAACTTTTTCTATAGACTTATTAAGATGAATTGCCTTGATCTGTTTGTTATGATGAATTGCCTTGATCTGTTGGTAGAAGAATTGTCTTGTTTTGTTTGTTGAGTTTTGTCTTGAGCTACTTCAAAGAACAACACCTCTAGTGGTCAACCAAACAACTCACCTAATAAAACAAGTGGCTTAGGAAAAATTGTTTTCCTTTTGACTACATCAAACTCTTCTCCTGATGGCAACGTGAGTGTGCCATCTTGATATTCCTCTTTGTGACAATCTAGCTCAATCATCCTTAATTCAAAACTTGGGATCATCTACCCCTAGATACATCCCTCTCTTATACCCACTCAAACTTGTTGGTTTTGAGGCCATGTCGACCATCTGTGTTGACAAGCTTAAAATGTCCAGACTCTGGCTATTGATCTCTAAGCACCCACAACTGTTATTGTTGACTTCAATGCATGGATCTCATCTATGCAACACCCTATTCAACCTCCACGTCTTGCATGTCTCAGTCTATCCTTGCAACTCCTATATCCAACTTGATCTCATACCTTATCCAGTGTTTCAGCACTAGATCACTTCTTCCTCTTTAAACCTCTTGTTTTTATTTTAATCCAAGTTTAATCTTCACAAAACCAAGAGTGGGAATGATGGGTACATCTTGTAGCCACCATCTACCCTTGAGAACACTCCTCCCAAAATGAGTTTTCTTTCTCAAACAAGTTTCAAACCTTTATCCGTTCTCGCAACTCCATAGTTAAAGCAAATGGTGAAAACATGCGAGAAACTTGTAAATCCATTTGTGAGAGTTTCAGAAATAATTTGAACCCAAATCCAATTGTGTGTGAATCTATGTTTAAATATCTTTCAAATTCCAGTTGGCCTCATATTTTTAGCATTTTTCTACGATTTATGGATTACGAGATCTTGTTTTCTGTACAGCCGATTCAAACAAATTCCTAAATTTGTAGGTTTAATATTTTTGAGTGAATCCAATTGGGTTAGTCTTGTATTAGTACTGGATATATAGGAAAAATATTATTAGTCTCTCGTTCATACATATTTGTTACTGTTAGTAATTTTTATGTGTGGCATGCATTGTTGAAGCAAAACTTTTCGGTTTATTTAAAACCCTTGAACAACTCTTTTTAGTAGAGGTGGACAACCCTTGTTTTATGCTTGCAAACTAAAATCTCTGCAACTTAACATTAGTTCTATTGTTTCACTTGAGTTTTCAAATGGTGTGGTATCTTGCTTGCTTCCTATTATTGTATAGTGTTAAGTGAGCAAACTAAATTAGGAAAACTGATTTCTACGTTTCCAAAAATGTTTGAAATTATGTTGGGAATGTTTGGGATGCCAAACTAATGCACTTGTCCTTCTTTATGATGTTATCTACCAGGGGATACTTAGTTGTGCCATGGTGATACCGATAAAGGCAATTGCTAAGTTATGATACTCTCATACCTTTACTAGGTAAATAAAATGGGTTCTCTTTTAGTTGCTTTGTAGTATCTATAAGTTCTTTGTATGTTAGCCCGTAGTATGGTGGTTAGCTATTGCTTGTTGATTGTTGAATGTTGCATGCTTGTTATGATTGGTGCAATGTGATTGATTGTGTTCCTTTTATATTTTCCGACGATAGATGCGAACGATTCCGGAGAAGAAGAAGAAGTGGTTCGGACGAGGATTTTATTTATATTGATGGGATTCTTATATTGATGAAGTTGAAGAAGTCCAGGGACAAATAAGCCAAGGCAAGCCATCTTTTGATCTCTGATATGATGTCTCTTTGGATGTCATCTTGTGCTATTGACAAGGGATTAACTTGGCAATGCCTATGGATTGTAGGCTAGGGTTTTGTTAGAAGTAGAGGGCAAGTAGATCTCGAAGGTTTCAGCCGAAAAGTACTCGACGATTATGAAAACTAGGGTTTGTGAACAACGATTCGAT
>NC_061512.1:137153891-137164644 GCF_022539505.1 Lolium rigidum
AAAGTTCTAAGGTTGTGTTGTGCTGTTGCCACTAGGGATAAAACATTGGCGCTATGTCCGAGGATGTAGTTGTTGATTACATTACGCACCATACTTAATGCAATTGTCTGTTGCTTTGCAACTTAATACTGGAGGGGGTTCGGATGATAACCTGAAGGTGGACTTTTTAGGCATAGATGCAGTTGGATGGCGGTCTATGTACTTTGTCGTAATGCCCAATTAAATCTCACTATACTTATCATGTCATGTATGTGCATTGTTATGCCCTCTCTATTTGTCAATTGCCCGACCGTAATTTGTTCACCCAACATGCTTTTATCTTATGGGAGAGACACCTCTAGTGAACCGTGGACCCCGGTCCATTCTTTAATACTGAAATACAAATCTGTTGCAATACTTGTTTTTACCGTTTTCTCCGCAAACAATCATCTTCCACACAATACGGTTAATCCTTTGTTACAGCAAGCCGGTGAGATTGACAACCTCACCGTTTCGTTGGGGCAAAGTACTTTGGTTGTGTTGTGCAGGTTCCACGTTGGCGCCGGAATCTCTGTGTTGCGCCGCACTACATCCCGCCGCCATCAACCTTCAACGTGCTTCTTGACTCCTACTGGTTCGATTAAACCTTGGTTTCTAACTGAGGGAAACTTGCCGCTGTGCGCATCACACCTTCCTCTTGGGGTTCCCAACGGACATGTCAATTACACGCATCACATCCCCAAGCTTAGTTCTGCTCGTCCCGAGCAGGTAAAACGATAACAAAGATAATTTCTGAAGTGATATGCCATCATAACCTTGATCATACTATTTGTAAACATATGTAGTGAATGCAGCGATCAAAACAATGGTAATGACATGAGTAAACAAGTGGATCATAAAGCAAAGACTTTTCATGAATAGTACTTCAAGACAAGTATTAATAAGTCTTGCATAAGAGTTAACTCATAAAGCAATAAATCAAAGTAAAGGTATTGAAGCAACACAAAGGAAGATTAAGTTTCAGCGGTTGCTTTCAACTTGTAACATGTATATCTCATGGATAATAGTCAACATAGAGTAATATAACAAGTACAATATGCAAGTATGTAGGAATCAATGCACAGCTTCACACAAGTGTTTGCTTCTTGAGGTGGAGAGAGATAGGTGAACTGACTCAACATAAAAGTAAAAGAATGGTCCTTCAAAGAGGAAAGCATCGATTGCTATATTTGTGCTAGAGCTTTTATTTTGAAAGCATGAAACAATTTTGTCAACGGTAGTAATAAAGCATATGAGTTATGTAAATTATATCTTACAAGTTGCAAGCCTCATGCATAGTATACTAATAGTGCCCGCACCTTGTCCTAATTAGCTTGGACTACCGGATCTTTGCAATGCACATGTTTTAACCAAGTGTCACAATGGGGTACCTCCATGCCGCCCGTACAAAGGTCTAAGGAGAAAGCTCGCATTTTGGATTTCTCGCTTTTGATTATTCTCAACTTAGACATCCATACCGGGACAACATGGACAACATGATAATGGACTCCTCTTTAATGCATAAGCATGTGGCAACAATTATTATTCTCATATGAGATTGAGGATATATGTCCAAAACTGAAACTTCCACCATGAATCATGGCTTTAGTTAGCGGCCCAATGTTCTTCTCTAACAATATGCATGCTCCAACCATGAAGGTGGTAGATCTCTCTTACTTCGGACAAGACGGACATGCATAGCAACTCACATGATATTCAACAAAGAATAGTTGATGGCGTCCCTGAAGCATGGTTATCGCACAACAAGCAACTTAATAAGAGATAAAGTGCATAAGTACATATTCAATACCACAATAGTTTTTAAGCTACTTGTCCCATGAGCTATATATTGCAAAGGTAAATGATGGAATTTTAAAGGTAGCACTCAAGCAATTTACTTTGGAATGGCGGATAAATACCATGTAGTAGGTAGGTATGGTGGACACAAATGGCATAGTGGTTGGCTCAAGTATTTGGGATGCATGAGAAGTATTCCCTCTCGATACAAGGTTTAGGCTAGCAAGGTTATTTGAAACAAACACAAGGATGAACGGTACAGCAAAACTCACATAAAAGACATATTGTAAACATCATAAGACTCTACACCGTCTTCCTTGTTGTTCAAAACTCAATACTAGATGTTATCTAGACTCTAGAGAAACAAAATATGCAAACCAAATTAGCAAGCTCTAAGTATTTCTTCATTAATGGGTGCAAAGTATATGATGCAAGAGCTTAAACATGAGCACAACAATTGCCAAGTATCAAATTATCCAAGACATTTTAGAGTTACTACATGTAGCATTTTCCAATTCCAACCATATAACAATTTAACGAAGAAGAAACTTCGCCATGAATACTATGAGTAGAGCCTAAGGACATATTTGTCCATATGCTACAGCGGAGCGTGTCTCTCTCCCATAAAGTGAATGCTAGGATCCATTTTATTCAAACAAAACAAAAACAAAAACAAAAACAAACCGACGCTCCAAGCAAAGTACATAAGATGTGACGGAATAAAAATATAGTTTCGTGGGAGGAACCCGATAATGTTGTTGATGAAGAAGGGGATGCCTTGGGCATCCCCAAGCTTAGACGCTTGAGTCTTCTTATAATATGCAGGGTGAACCACCGGGGCATCCCCAAGCTTAGAGCTTTCACTCTCCTTGATCATATTGCATCATACTCCTCTCTTGATCCTTGAAAACTTCCTCCACACCAAACTCGAAACAACTCATTAGAGGGTTAGTGCATAATAAAAATTCACATGTTCAGAGGTGACACAATCATTCTTAACACTTCTGGACATTGCATAAAGCTACTGGACATTAATGGATCAAAGAAATTCATCCAACATAGCAAAAGAGGCAATGCGAAATAAAAGACAGAATCTGTCAAAACAGAACAGTCCGTAAAGATGGATTTTATTAGACCACCAGACTTGCTCAAACGAAAATGCTCAAATTGAATGAAAGTTGCGTACATATCTGAGGATCATTCTCGTAAATTGGCTTAATTTTATGAGCTACCTACAGGGAGATAGACCCAGATTCGTGACAAGCAAAGAAATCTGGAACTGCGCAGTAATCCAAATCTAGTACTTACTTTTCTATCAAAGACTTTACTTGGCACAACAAAACATAAAACTAAGATAAGGAGAGGTTGCTACAGTAGTAAACAACTTCCAAGACACAAATATAAAACAAAAATACTGTAGTAAAAACATGGGTTGTCTCCCATAAGCGCTTTTCTTTAACGCCTTTCAGCTAGGCGCAGAAAGTGTATATCAAGTAACATCAAGAGACGAAGCATCAACATCATAATTTGTTCTAATAATAGAATCATAAGGTAACTTCATTCTCTTTCTAGGGAAGTGTTCCATACCTTTCTTGAGAGGAAATTGATATTTAATATTACCTTCCTTCATATCAATAGTAGCACCAACGGTTCGAAGAAAAGGTCTTCCCAATATAATGGGGCAAGATGCATTGCATTCAATATCCAAGACAACAAAATTAACGGGGACAAGGTTATTGTTAACCATAATATGAACATTATCAACTTTCCCCATAGGTTTCTTTTTAGCATTATCAGCGAGATTAACATCCAGATAACAATTTTTCAATGGTGGCAAGTCAAGCATATCATAGACTTTTTTAGGCATAACAGAAATACTTGCACCAAGATCACATAAATCATTACAATCAAAATCTTTGACTCTCATTTTAATGATGGGCTCCCAACCATCCTCTAGCTTTCTAGGAATAGAAGTTTCAAGTTTTAGTTTCTCTTCTCTAGCTTTTATGAGAGCATTTGTAATATGTTTTGTGAAAGCCAAGTTTACAGCGCTAGCATTGGGACTCTTAGCAAGTTTTTGTAAGAACTTTATAACTTTAGAGATGTGGCATTCATCAAAATCTAAATCATTACAATCTAAAGCAATGGGATTATCATCCCCAAGGTTGGAAAAAATTTCAGCAGTTTTATCACAGGCAGTTTCAGCTAGCTTTAGCAGTTTCGAGTAATTTTGCGCGCTTTGCACTAGGAGTAGAAGCATTGCCAACACCAATTATTTTACCATTAATAGTAGGCGGTGCAGCAACATGTGAAGAATTAGCATTGCTAGTGGTGGTAATAGTCCAAACTTTAGCTACATTTTCTCTTTAGCTAGTTTTTCATTTTCTTCTCTATCCCACCTAGCACGCAGTTCAGCCATTAATCTTATATTCTCATTAATTCTAACTTGGATGGAATTTGCTGTAGTAACAATTTTATTTTCAATATCCCTATTAGGCATAACTTTCGATTTCAAAAGATCAACATCGGAGGCAAGACTATCAACTCTAGAAACAAGAATATCAATTTTATTGAGCTTTTCCTCAACAGATTTGTTAAAGGCAGTTTGTGTACTAATAAATTCTTTAAGCATGGCTTAAAGTCCAGGGGGTGTATTCCTATTATTGTTGTAAGAATTCCCATAAGAATTAGCATAATCGTTACCATTATTATAAGGATATGGCATATAGTTATTACTAGAATTGTTCCGATAAGCATTGTTGTTGAAATTATTATTTTTAATGAAGTTTACATCAACATGTTCTTCTTGGGAAACCAATGAAGCTAATGGAACATTATTAGGATCAACATTAGTCCTATCATTCGCAAGCATAGACATAATAGCATCAACCTTATCATTTAAGGAAGAGGATTCTTCAACATGAATTTACCTTCTTACCTTGTGGAGCTCTTTCCGTGTGCCATTCAGAGTAATTAACCATCATATTATCAAGAAGCTTTGTTGCTTCACCAAGAGTGATGGACATAAAGGTACCTCCAGCAGCTGAATCCAATAAATTCCGCGAAGAAAAATTTAGTCCTGCATAGAAGGTTTGGATGATCATCCAAGTAGTCAGTCCATGGGTTGGGCAATTTTTAACCAAAGATTTTATTCTTTCCCAAGCTTGAGCAACATGTTCATTATCCAATTGTTTAAAATTCATTATGCTACTCCTCAAAGATATAATTTTAGCAGGGGGATAATATCTACCAATAAAAGCATCCTTGCATTTAGTCCAGGAATCAATACTATTCTTAGGCAGAGATAGCAACCAATCTTTAGCTCTTCCTCTTAATGAGAAAGGAAACAATTTTAATTTTATAATGTCACCATCCACATCTTTATACTTTTGCATTTCACATAGTTCAACAAAATTATTGAGATGGGCAGCAGCATCATCATAACTAACACCAGAAAATTGCTCTCGCATAACAAGATTAAGTAAAGCAGGTTTAATTTCAAAGAATTCTCCTGTAGTAGCAGGTGGAGCAATAGGTGTGCATAAGAAATCATTATTATTTGTGGTTGTGAAGTCACACAACTTAGTATTTTTAGGGTTGGCCATTTTAGCAGTAGTAAATAAAGCAAACTAGATAAAGTAAATGCAAGTAAACTAAATTTTTTTTGTGTTTTTGATATAGCAAACAAGATAGTAAATAAAGTAAAACTAGCAACTAATTTTTTTGTGTTTTGATATAAGTGCAGCAAACAAAGTAGTAAATAAAATAAAGCAAGACAAAAACAAAGTAAAGAGATTGAGAAGTGGAGACTCCCCTTGCAGCGTGTCTTGATCTCCCCGGCAACGGCGCCAGAAATTTATTGCTGGCGTGTAGTTGACGTGGGAGTTAGAAATCTTTGTGGTGTAGCTTTTCTTCGTTCCCCGGCAACGGCGCCAGAAATTTGCTTGATGCGTGTAATTGACGCGTCCGTTGGGAACCCCAAGAGGAAGGTGTGATGCGCACAGCGGCAAGTTTCCCTCAGTTAGAAACCAAGGTTTAATCGAACCAGTAGGAGTCAAGAAGCACGTTGAAGGTTGATGGCGGCAGGATGTAGTGCGGCGCAACACCACAGATTCCGGCGCCAACGTGGAACCCGCACACCACAACCAAAGTACTTTGCCCCAACGAAACAGTGAGGTTGTCAATCTCACCGGCTTGCTGTAACAAAGGGTTAACCGTATTGTGTGGAAGATGATTGTTTGCGAGAGAAAACAAGTAACACAAGTATTGCAGCAGATTTGTATTTCAGGATTAAAGAATGGACCGGGGTCCACAGCTTCACTAGAGGTGTCTCTCCCATAAGATAAAAGCATGTTGGGTGAACAAATTACAAGTCGGGCAATTGACAAATAGAGAGGGCATAACAATGCACATACATGGCATGATAAGTAAGTGAGATTTAATTGGGCATTACGACAAAGTACATAGACCGCCATCCAACCGCATCTATGCCTAAAAAGTCCACCTTCGAGTTATCGTCCGAACCCCTTCCAGTATTAAGTTGCAAAGCAACGGACAATTGCATTAAGTATGGTGCGTAATGTAATCAACAACTACATCCTCGGACATAGCGCCAATGTTTTATCCCTAGTGGCAACAAGCACAACACAACCTTAGAACTTTCTGTCACCGTCCCGGTGTCAATGCGGCATGAACCCACTATCGAGCATAAATACTCCCTCTTGGAGTTAAAAGCAAAAACTTGGCCAGAGCCTCTACTAGTAACGGAGAGCATGCAAGATCATGAACAACACATATGTAATAACTTGATAATTAACATAACATGGTATTCTCTATCCATCGGATCCCGACAAACACAACATAGAGTATTACAGTATAGATGATCTTGATCATGTTAGGCAGCTCACAATATCCAACAATGAAGCACAATGAGGAGAAGACAACCATCTAGCTACCGCTATGGACCCATAGTCCAGGGGTGAACTACTCACTCATCACTCCGGAGGCGACCATGGCGGTGTAGAGTCCTCCAGGAAATGAATCCCTCTCCGGCGAGGTGCCGGAGGAGATCTCCAGAATCCCCCGAGATGGGATCAGCGGCGGCGGCGTCTCAGTAAGGTTTTCCGTATCGTGGTTTTTTCGCATCAGGGTTTTCGCGACGAAGGATTTAAGTAGGCGGAAGGGCGACGTGGGGGGCCACACGGGGGCCCCACACCACAGGTCGGCGCGGCCAAGGGCTGGGCCGCGCCGCCCTATGGTGGCAGCTCCTCGTGGCCCCACTTCGTATGCTCTTCGGTCTTCTGGAAGGTTCGTGGCAAAATAGGACCCTGGGACTTGATTTCATCCAATTCCGAGAATATTTCGTTACTAGGATTTCTGAAACCAAAAACAGCAGAAAACAACAACTGGCTCTTCGGCATCTTGTTAATAGGTTAGTTCCAGAAAATGCACGAATATGACATAAAGTGTGCATAAAACATGTAGGTATCATCAATAATATGGCATAGAACATAAGAAATTATCGATACGTCGGAGACGTATCAGGGAGCGGCGCCACGATTAGGCCATCGAAGCAGAGGAGGATCAGCGAGGCACGACGCGAAGCAACGGTGCAGGGAGGAGGTTGACAACGACGGCAAGTTTCGGCTCGGTGCCATGACGGGATGAGTGACCTAACTGTGTTTGCTGTTTTCGCCCTGGTCGTGCTTGCTAATGCATCGACGGCGACGATGGACCTAGAGGACGACGGAGATGGACAAGATCCGTGCTTGAAAATCTAAATCAAAGGCCAACGTTTTAGGATTTGTTTTTACAAAAGCGTATTTGTACTAGGCCTCCGACAAGTTCGGTGGGACATTAAAAACTGAATCTTGATAAGCTACGTTGATTTGCCTTGATGCTTCATGATGGCACTATAAATCTCTGTATCAAACCCTGTCTACCAAATGATGTTTTGAATCGAGGGGATTGTAGGGACTAGAATGGAAGTGGTTTTGTGGGGATTGGGTGAGTGGAGTGGTTTCACCCAATCCCTGTGGGGTTAACCCTACTAATCCCCTAAAAACCACTTCTACCGAACAAGGCCTAAGGGATTTCCTCGAGGCGGAAACTGGGCCTTTACAAAGTTCTTGGGGAACACATCCACAACCAAATTGGAGGCTCCCAGATCTGTAACAACACAACAATCAACAAGAATACATCAACAACAAACAACTAGGGATCCAAAGAGGAACACTAGCAATGGGGCCCTCAACAAAACGAGGGGTAAATGCATATCGCTTTGGTGAAGATGTAGATCGGGGTCTTCTCCTTCGATTCTCCAAAGCACAAGGGATTTGGGTGGTTGAGGGAGGAGATCCGACGAATTTCGTGTTCTTGGTGGAGCTTGGTGGAGCAGCAATGGTGAAGGTGGATTTTAGGGTTTGAGCTCACAGAAAACCTTTGGAGAAGAAGTGCTATAAATACTCCCGAGAAATCCAGCCATTGGAGGTTTGGCCGGTAGTACAGGCCAGGTTGGGCCGGTACTATCGGGCGTGGATGGATGGTGCGGGCCAACCGGAGCTGGCCACGTGGCCAAGGTCGAGCCGGGCCAAAGGGGGGGCCGGAGCCTCCGGCCGGGGTACCGTCCGTGGTACCGCCGGGGCTCCAACCCCCCTGGCATGGTTACTGCGGCACAAGGCCGCTCCCCGGTACCACGGGCGGTACCGGGACCGGAGCCTCCGGCCGTGGCCAGGCCGGTGGTACCGCCCGCAGCACCCTTCCTCTTCTTTTCTTTTCTTCTCTTCTTCTTCTTTCCTTCATTTCTTCCTCTTTTCTTCTTTGTTCTTCTTCTTTTCTTCTTTGCTCTTCTATTCTTTCTTCCAAAAAGAATCAAGGATAGCATAACATATCTTCAAAAACTCTTCAACTTTTGGGCATACCGATCAACGCTACATCATACAAATCTTATATAACACCAAAACCACATATAAAAGAGATATGTTCTTTCAATCTCCCCCTTTTTGGTTTCTTGATGACAACATAAGATTTGCATAGGAATAGAGTATATGAGCAATAAAATTATAAGACGATGTAATAAGCTCCCCCCTAGACATGTGCATCCAGTAGAATTAACATTTGAATAAGAAGCACATAATCTAGGATCAATATACTCAAGCAAGTAAGATTAACCAACAAGTGCAATGATAACGAGTAAGCAAATCAATTCAACACTTGCACTTGAGAAGAGACAAGCATATGTAAGTAAAGACAAGTGTTGAGTTTAGAGATCATACCACATGTAGTTCACTTAGTCTTTACCATAGATAGGTAGATAGATAATGTCTCATACATAAATAGATAGCCCCTATGTCTCACACACATATATAGATAAGGTCCATAAAGCATAATAAGTAGTTCTCAACAATAAATAACCATAAGTCACAAGCATAAAGAGTCAAAGAAAACGCAAGCTTGTGACTTCCCATGCAAATCCCGAACCTAATAGAACTCTTCTCCCCCTTTGACATCAAGATGCCAAAAAGGTTTAAGAGCGATGCTATCGTCCCTAGGGATCAAGGAAGTCCCCGCCAATATCGGAGTCGACATCGTAGGAGGGTCCATCCTCGCCATCAGACCACTAGCTACGAGCAGAAATCCACTGAGGCTTCGGAAGGATATTCTCTTCAGATCCTGGAGGAGACACTTCCACACCAAGCTTTCTCATGATGCTCTTCTGACGGCGTCGAGCTTTCTTCTCGACCACATAGGAGTCATACATACGCTCCTGAATATCCAGCGGGAGGCAGAAGGTCTTCTTTACCTTGATCTTGAGCTTGGTGTACCAAGATGGCTCGAGCATGGGGTCATAAGCGGAGTGAGCCGGAGGCGCCCCAATGGCCATATGAGCAATAAATCCATCAATCCGGCGAGCAGGAGCAGTGGAAGGATGTGAAGGACCTGCTGTAGGAGTTGTTGTGGCTGAGGTAGAAGCTGGGAGCCCATGATAAGAAGTTTCTTGCGAGGATGATCGGTGAGGGATGAAATTGGTTCCAGAATGGCACCATTAAATTTCTGACTCCACACCTCAGAAATAAGCTTCATGATGAAGGGAGCAAAGGCAGGAGACCTCTTCTCCACCATATGCAGGAAAATCTGGTTCCACAGGCAATCCATGACATCCATCTTCACACCCTTGCCCTTCCGGAGATGTGTTTGAAGCATCAAGTCAATGACAAAAGAATGAATCTCATCAACGTTACCTACTTTGACGGCAACGGTCTCACGGTAGATGCGAAGCATGACATCATAGACGGGTAGGAGACCGGAAGTGAACCCAAGCTTGCATCGTCTGGGCATATAGAGCGGCTCAAGAACATCCTTGGTGCTTGCATTAGAGTCTTCATGAAACCTCCAACCACTATCACGGTCATCTTCACAATTTTCCGGAATAGGATAGCCAAGAATCTGTCCAAAGTTTCTCCAAGTTGTAGTGAGTACCTCATCACGAGTCATCCAAGTAATGGAGCGAGCTTTATCATCATGAAAATAGACCATGGCAAAGAGCTGAGTCACAAGGTAAGGATCATAGTTGCATTTGAAAGTCATAATGGGAAGCAAACCAAACTCCTCGCAAATCCCAAGTGCTTCATGAAAGTATGCATCCTTCTTCAAATGGTCAATGTTGATATACCGTTGATCAACCACGTTCACCTTGGGAGGATAGACTTCATTGAATATGCGCTCTTGAACCTCGGTGTAGAAGTGGCGGTTGCGGGTGCGAGAAGACCGAGGCCCCAAATAGGGGTTAGAGGTGCGAATAGCCATGTATGCATGAAGGCGGACATTGCCATAAGACTCAATAGCCTTCTTCCCTTTCTTTTTATTTGCCAAAGAAGCACCACGAGCAGTAGTGGCACGGAGTGATGACGCACAAGTATAGGGGGTGTATCGTAGTACT
>NC_061512.1:137164744-137222542 GCF_022539505.1 Lolium rigidum
GGGTAACGCTTCATCTTGTTCAACAATCTCATCATCAATGGTCGGAACCCCTCGCCTCTTCCATGGTCTCGCCGAACAAGAGCCACTAGCACCTGTGAAATAGACGAACAGAGTGGAGGGACATATGGGATAAGTGCACAAGCGCATGTTTTATGAAAAACAAAAAATGTCTTTGACCCAAAAACAACAATGCATGATAAAAAAAACTTGGCCGCATATAAGCGGTAAAAGGTGCTACATACTAGAGGTTAATGGTGCTACATACTAGAGGACATAGATCAACAATAGATACAACCTCTTAGTGCAAGATTTAGCCAAAAATCTAAGCATGTAGAACAAACAAAAAACACATGTATGAGCCTAAAATACGGCCAAAAAATGTGGGGGAGGAGCCAATACCGGAGGCCATGGAGGAGGGGAGGTAGGGGAAGGCTCCCACGGAGCCAATCCGGCCGGAGGTGGCCGGAGGACAGCCGGAGAGCCGGCGGCGGCGCGGCGGCTGTGCGTGTGTGTGTGGGTGCGGGGAGAGCTGGGTTGGGGAAAAGAGTGTGTGCGTGTGGGGATCGACCCGCCCCCAGAGTGGAGCTACCGGCCCGAGGCCGGCGGTAGTACCGGCCTGGCCAGGCCCGGGTCGGCCAGCCTCCTTTTTTTTAAGACACTCTCTTTAATATTAACCCAGTTTGGTCAAAGATAAACATGAGTCTTGATATGCAATTTTTTAACGAGCTTGTGCAAGATATAGAATGTTTTTAGAGGTGTGAGAATGGCTTAGGATAGACACTAAGAGAGGTATGGTACTATGAACTCAAGTTTGCAAGGATCAAATCAAGAGAAAGCCAAACATAGAGCCAATTCCCATAAGAACATGAAAGACCAAAAAAGGAGCAACTCAATAAGATCCAATAAAGAACAAAGCTTCACAAGAAGAGGTCGGTGGCCTAGGCCACCATATATGAGTGATAAGGTATGGCACCGCGAAGATATATCTTGGGTCCAAAACCAATACTCACCATTGAAGCTCACATATCATTAATTGATATAAAGAGAATGATTTCTTAATGTTGGCATTATGGGGGGAGGGAAAGCTCAATAGTTTAAACCGCACTCCCCCTATTTCCATGCCCACATCTAAACCAAATAAAGTTTTGAGACAAAGATGTGTTTTCAAGATGGTCAAGCTATACTCCTTGAATCAATGATATTTAGCTCATTCCTCAAATAGCAAAACATTGCTTCATCAAGAGGCTTCGTGAATATATCGGCAAAGTTGATCTTTGGTAGGAACATAGATTAGCTCAATATCACCACGGGCAACATGATCCCAAATAAAATGATTCCGGATCTCAATATGCTTCGTTCTTGAATGTTGCACCGGATTATAGGCAATCTTGATAGCACTTTCATTGTCACATAATAGAGGCACTTTGTCACAAGTGACACCGTATTCCTTTAAAGTTTGCCTCATCCATAACAATTGAGTGCATCCACTTGCGGCGGCAACATATTCGTCTTCGGCGGTGGAGAGAGATATACAATTTTGCTTCTTAGAAGACCAACACACCAAGGACCTACCAAGGAATTGGCAAGCCCCGAAGGCTGATTTCCTATCATCCTTGTCCCCCGCCCAATCCGCATCGGTGTAACCATTGAGAATGAAACTTTAGCCTTTAGGATACCAAATACCATATCTTGGGGTATCAACTAAATATCGAAAGATTCTTTTGAGAGCCAACATGTGACTCTCCTTAGGAGAAGCTTGATACCTTGCACACACACCAACACTCAACACTATGTCCGGTCTAGATGCACAAAGGTAAAGCAAGGATCCAATCATGGAGCGATATACCTTTTGATCCACCTCTTTACCATTGGGATCTAGTGCAAGATGACATTTAGTAACCATAAGAGTGACTACACCCTTCATCTAGGTTATCTTGAACCTCTTGAGAATGTCTTGGAGATATTTTGCTTGATTGATGAAAGTTCCTTCTCTCAATTGCTTGATCTCAAAACCAAGAAAGAACTTCATCTCTCCCATCATAGACATCTCAAACCTATCGGTCATAAGCTTTGAAAAATCATCATTGAAAGCTTTGTTAGTAGAGCCAAAGATAATATCATCAATATATAATTGGCCAACGAAAAGCTCCCCATTGACCCTCTTAGTAAAAAGAGTGGGATCGGTTAGCCCAACATCAAACCCACGGTCTATCAACAATTCTTTAAGGTGCTCGTACCAAGCTCTAGGAGCTTGTTTGAGACCATAAAGTGCTTTATCAAGCTTAGACATGGTTAGGAAGTTGAGATCCTCAAACCCCAGGGGTTGCTTAACATAAACCTCTTCATGCAAAGGTCCATTAAGAAATGCACTTTTCACATCCATTTGTTGTAACTTAAAGTTATGATGCGATGCATAAGCAAGAAGGATACTGATGGACTCAAGGCGAGCCACGGGAGCATAAGTTTCTCCAAAGTCAATTCCTTCAACTTGAGAGAAACCTTGAGCTACCAATCTTGCCTTGTTTCTCACAACATTTTCAAACTCATCTTGCTTGTTCTTGAAAATCCATTTAGTGCCTATAACATTGCGGCACTCCTTTGGCTTCTCTACTAAGGTCCAAACTTTGTTGCGCTTGAAGTTGTTGAGTTCCTCAAGCATAGCTTCCAACCAATCCGAATCTTCAAGAGCCTGAAATACTTTCTTGGGTTCCACTAAGGAGATATAAGCATGATGATTCCTAAAGTTAGCCAATTGCCTTCTTGTGGTAACACCTGCCCTTAAATCACCAAGAACCTTGTCATGAGTGTGTTCAAGACGTTCAAGTTGTCTTTCTCTTCTTGCAAGACGACGGGTCTCGATCTCCTCCTTGGTTCTTCTTGGCCTTGGAGGTGTCACTTGATCAACTTGATCATTTGGGTCCCCATCTTGACCTTCAACTTGAGCTTCCTCAATTTCTTGAGAGTGCTCAACATCATGTGCTTGATCTTGGACATCATTTGGTGAGGAGCAAATATCAAATGGAAACTCATCCGAGCCATCATGAATTCTTGGTTGATCTTGTCCTTGATCTTGCACACTAGAGGGAGGGTCTTGTTCTTGTTCTTAGGTTGGTGCATCATTAGCTTCAATAGATGGGGTTTGTTGACGTTGAGAAGATGAGGGCTCCATCGTGGTAGAGCATAGTCCTTCCCGAGACGCCACACCGTGTCCCTCAATGGGGCGGAAAAATCCCACACCCATTCTTACTATGGCATCTTGAGGTACTACCGGGGCAAGCGCTCTTTCGACGAGGTCGTTGGTAATCACAACCAGGGAAGAGAAGTGGAGCTGAGATGAGACTGGGCCGAGAGCAAGAGGAGCAACATCGACAACATAGGCAACGGGACTGAGACAGGGAGCGTGCAGGGTCCTCAAACTGGCGCAAGCAGGATGCTCTTCAACTTCCGCGCCCTCCGCCCCTTTCCCCAGGCCCGCAAGGGGCGGGACCTGTGACGCCTGTCCCGGCGGCCACAGGGGCTGTTGCGGGTGCTTCAGAGGTTTTAGAGGCTGCTCACATTACATGCTATAACTGCGGCAAGCAAGGACATGTCCAAGCTGAATGCACGGCGGAAGCCTTCTATGTCAACTGCAACAAGTCCGGACACCTATCGGCGAGGTGTGCGCTCTTCTCCAAAGGCCCAGACCCCTTCTGGGCGGGTTTCAGTGGTCCGGGTACAAGATTCTTTTGTTGCAAGGTGCCGGATGAAGAGCTGTATGAACCAGTGACCAATGCCGGTATAGTCAAAATTCTGAATGGTGGGTGTTTTATGTTCTCGCTCAATTTAGGATGCTCGACTACTAGTCATCGAGCACTCTGAAAACAGTGTCACTACATTCGTCATGCAGGAGTAAGTCTTTTCGGGATATTAATTATGATCAGAAATTGCAGTCTAACCCTAGTCTATTTATTTGCATTAGTTAAGAATGACAATGTATCCCCGTCTACTTCATCCTTCCAATCCCTAGTCTAACCCTCACCTGATCAGTCGTGACACAGAAGGAAAAGAGAAGTCAATTCAATGCTTACATACCTTGCATTTTTTTGGACATGTCTTCTTTAAGTGCACGGAGTTTTGCAATTTTAGGTTTGCCAGCATCTCTAGTCCAACGTTGTTCATTCAGCAGCTCATACTCCATAATACACATTGATTTATGTACCACAATCATGTTCTTCTCCATTTCAAGCTACATAATATGTGTGTGATTGCATTAAAGCTGGGAATAGCAACTAGGTAAGGAAATCATAGTTACTAAGTTTGCTTCGACAACCTTAACAGGTGAAGAAGATTCCGATGAATTGTTGGTACTTGGGGTAGCTAATGCCGCAATAAAGGATGCATCATTAGAACCTTGAGGTGCTTCAATCCACTTCACCAGTTGTACCTCTTGTATTTTCAGCTCCAACGGACGTCAATTTCATGTTTCTTGTGTAATTGATCATGATCAAGGCACTGAAGAAGAAAAGAAATATTAGCATCATGCAAAGGTAGTTTTGAGCTATCATATAAGAGAGAAGGCTATACGGAAATACTTTTGTACACCCATGCATAGGTGTGGGTGTTTCCGTCACCGTCCATTTATTCCTCGAGATTCGTGCCCACCATGGTAGATAGAAAGATTTCTTTCTCTCTCCTCTTTTTATCCGAATCTCAAAGCACAATGAACGGTGACGGAAACACCCACACTGTGGATGTACAAAATCCACTCTCGAAGGCTATAATATGACAAAAGAGGCACGTCACGACATTGAAATACTACATATGGTCGTCTACCATCTGTTTTAGACATTCACGTGTATCCTTCTTTGAAAGGCCCAAAGGGTACTGAAAAGATTAGTATTTTATTAGGCTCGCTTTTTTGGCAAAGCAATCAGCATAACAAGAAGTGCCGCTTAACAAAGTGGAATATTATTTACCACCCCCGGAATCAAGGTAGTTTAGGTATTTAGGTACTACATATAAAAATAAAGTGTTAGAGCATCTCCAGTCGCGTCCCCCAAACCGTCCCCCAAAGCGATTTGGGGCGCGCCGGACAAAAAAAGCGTTCCAGCCGCGTCCCCCAAAGCCCTTTTTTGTCCGGCGCGCCCCGATACGGTGTCCGGCGCCCGAGCCCGTCCCCGTCCCACAGGGACGCACCGGGGACGCCGGACACAACGAAAGCGAGGCCAACCGACGCGGGCCCGACCCGTCGGCCGGCACAGGGAAAATTCGTCTCACACTCCCGCCAAATCCCGCCGCTCCCGCCAAATCGCGCCTATACCGCCGCGCACAGGCCTCCCAAAACATATCCTGCCGCCGATTCATTTCTCCTATCCCGCCGATTTCTTTCTCCCTCCCGCCGTGCACCCGCCGCCGCCGCTACCCTCTCCCCATTCCATGGCGCCGCCGACAGCCCCCAAAAAGATGGCGAAGAAAGCGGCCAAGAAGCCGCCGGGCAATGCGACGATAGGGGCGAAAGCGCCGTTCGCGAAGCCGCGGAAGGCGCCGGCTGCGAAGAAGAAGCCCGAAGGCATGACCGAAGATGAATGGCAGCAAGATTGCATGCGCCGGAAGCTATCGACGGCGGAGCGGAAAGGACGGAGGGCGGCGGAGCCGGAGAAGAAGGCTCCGCGGCGCGCCGCACCACGCACATAATCGCCGGGTGTATCGCCGCCACCAACGCGAGCCCATATAGTACGAACGTGCCGGTGTACGTTCCGGGAGTCTTCTCTCCGTCGCAAGCCGCCTTCTACAACGACGGCCCCTCCGCCACTCCCGGGTGCGTGACGCCTAACTTGTCGCCGCACTACCAGGATGCGCCGCCGCACGGCGGCTTCAACCCCAACAACCTCTACTCCCCGGCGTACGAGCAACGCGAGCCAGGACCCGGTCCGGACGGCGGCCCTTTCACCGGCCGCAGGGGTCCGCTCGAATACGACGGCGCCGGTGCCGAGGAGGACGACGGGGTTGAGGAGGAGGACGACGAGGAAGAGGACGGGGTGGAGGACGACGAGGAGGACGACGTTGAGGACGAAGAGGGCGGCGAGGAAGAGGGCGGCGAGGAAGAGGACGACGAGGGTGCCGGTGACGATGATCTCGTGGAGGTAGACGCGGACGGCGTGAGGACGAAGAAGAAGAAGAAGAAGAAGAAGGCGTCGGGCACACGAGGCCCGAAGTGGACGGTTCTCGGGAAGATCTTTGTCTCTCGCGAGTCGTGGGCGACGGTGAGCCATGACTCCATCATCGGCGCCAACCAAAAAGGCGAGAAGTATTGGGCGAGGATCAAGGCCGAGTTCGATGAGCGCAAGCTGATCAACGCCGACTACCGGAAAGTGCCAATGAAGAGGAGCAGAAGGCAATGTCGACGCGATGGGCCATCATCCAGGCGTCGGTGAACTCCTTCCATGGGTACCATCACGACTTAGAGACCAGAGGCGACAGCGGCGCCGACGTCGGCCAACTGGTACGACCGTTTCTTCCATAATCCGTAGCGCCCACATTGTGTTCGATGAAATGACTCTCGCTTTCTTTGGTTAGTTTGATCGGGCTATGGAATTGTACGCCAAGTACTCGGATGGTCACAGGCCGTTCGCGCTGACGTATTGCTATGGCAAGCTCAAAGTGAATGAGAAATGGAAGTTGACGCGCCTGTCGTTGTCCAAGGGGAAGGACGCCATTGATCTGGACGCGTCGCTGGCAACGTCGGCAGGGCGTCCTATCGGCAACAAGGCTGCCAAGGCCGCCTTGGCCGACGCTGCGTCGTCCGAGAAGACGCAGGCGTCGATCACGAAATGCCTCGCCGACGTCTCCTCGACCTTTATCTCCCGCGACAAGAAGGCCGACCAAAGGTGGGCCGAGCTGCTCAAGAGGCAAGAGGAGAAGCCGGAGCTCAAGAAACGCAGGGACGACATGTCCCCGCCGAGAACGTCGACAGAGGGAATGTCTCCCCGGACGCGAGCGGCGCACAACTTCTTCAAAGGCCAGATCCTCGACGACATCGAAGCCAAAATGGCGGCGGCGGACGCGGCGGCCCCGGCAGCGGCATCGGCATCGGCGGCAGCGGCAGCGCAGCGAAGAGCAGGCCGACGCGTCTTCTATCGCTACACCTGCGTCGGCCTCCTCGTCGGCGACGGAGCAGACGCACCATGCACAGGAACAGGCAGATCGCGACGAGGTCGTCGTGCTCGACGGGCCTGCGTCGACTCAGGACACGACGCCGTCGACCAACCCCTTCTTCTAATTTGCATGCACCACCGGTCCGTAATATGATCGCGCGCCCAGTACTTTGATCGATCGCCGCTACTCCGATCGCGACGAACCGGCGGGAACGATCTCTTTTGAATGCATCTATTTGAATTTCTGATTGGGGGCGGCGTTTGGGGGACGCGGCTGGGGAGCGACGTCCCCCAAACGCGGCACGAACAAAACACGTCCCCCAAACGCTCGATCCGGCGCGGTTTGGGGGACGGTTTGGGGGACGCGACTGGAGATGCTCTTATCGAGGTGTGGCAGGAGCTGCTACATAATAATCCATCACAAAGCTTTATTCCAAATACAAGCCAAACCGACAGATTCACCCCTTTTGGAAAGGTCTTATAGGGTGAAACAAGAGTTTTTCAGCCGTGACTCCTTAACAGTGGGGATGGAGCTACAACTGTTTTTGGGAGGATATTTGGTAGGTGAGACCCCACTTCTTACCCAATATCCGTCTTGGTATAACACCGTGCTACACAAAAATGGGATGTTTTATCTCATTCGCCCGCTGAATATAGAATCTAGACAACGTTTAGTGAGAAACATTGGTCAACCTGGCTGCACCTAGTTGAGCGCCTAATGGGAGTCTCTTTGTCTAATCAACCAGATAAATTTTCGTGGAACTTGGCAACCTGGTTGCACGGTTGCACCTAGTTGAGCGCTTAGGGCATCTCCAGCGGCGCCAAACGGACGCTCATCGACCGTTTTCGTCCGCCGTGATCGGAAATGCGTCTGAGGCCTGCTCCAGCGGGGCGACGCAAAATGATCGGGCCGTCCGCGGAGACGCAAACCTGGCCCAAATATGCGCCAGGTTTGCGTCTCCGCGGACCTCGGCGGTCACGCGGAGCGTCCTCCATTTCTTACCCGGTCCCGAATGTCAGGGACAGCGAAATCGACCGCTTCGATTTGCTTCTTTTTCCCCTTCTTTGCTGCCCTAGTGCGTCGCCACCACCCCAACCCCATCCGCCGCTGTCCGGCCGCAACGCCACAGTAGCTACCGCCGGCTGCGTTCTTGCCGCGCGGGAGAGCAGGAGCATACTCGGGCTTGGCTCCGCCGCGTACCTGCCGGCTGTTTTCGGGCGAAACGCTCCCGGTTGCGCCGCCCTTCCGCGCCGCCCACGACCTGTTCGGTCAATTGCGCCGGTAGGTTTCTACTCGTGTTTTCGGCGCTATTGTGCGCGGCCATTGATCCGCAGTTTGTACCCACGCAGATGGACATGTGGCAGATGTTGGACAAGTTCCGCACGGAGGTCGTCGACTCCTCTTCCAACGAGGAGTCCGATGAGTCGACGCAGACATTGACAACTACTGCGGCCTCCATGATCCACGAGTTCACCTCTAACCCGGGCCGCAGCACCGGGGCTCGTGGAAGGGGCGCTCCAAAACCTGCCGCGCAACAGAGTGGAAGGGCAGGCCCGCCTCCACAAGGACTACTTCCACCTCACCAATCCGATCTTCCCGGAAAAATATTTCCGGCGCCGATACAGGATGTCAAGGGACCTGTTCTTGGTCATTCTACGGGGCGTCAGAAACTACGACCCCTACTTTCAATGCAGGCGCGATGCAACAGGTGCGTTAGGCTTCACCTCCTACAAAAAATGCTCCGCGGCTATTCGCATGCTCTCATATGGAATGGCTGCGGATATATTCGATGAGTATCTTCGAATGGGTGAGAGCACCTATCTTGAGGCCATGTACAGGTTTTGCCGAGCCGTGATTGCCGTGTTCGGAGAGTATTACTGTTGGGAACCAACTGTTGAGGATACAAGGCGGCTCCTGTCTATCAACGAATCTAGAGGCTTCCCAGAAATGATTGGCATCATAGATTGCATGCACTGGCAGTGGAAAAACTGTCTATTTGGATGGTAGGGTGCGTACAACGGGCATGAGGAGGGAAGAACTGTCATTCTTGAAGCTATCATATCTCAAGATTTATGGATTTGGCATTCATTCTTTGGCATGGCCGGTTCCAACAATGACATCAATGTGTTGCACCGATCACCGGTTTTCAACAGGCTCATGCAAGGTAAAGCTCCCCGGGTGAGCTATGAGATCAATGGAAATGCATATGACAAGCCATATTATCTTGCCGATGGCATCTACCCTGACTGGGCCACATTGGTGAAGACTGTCCGTAATCCAAACTCCGAGAAGACGAGGAGGTTTGCCAAGATGCAAGAGGCTTGCAGGAAAGATGTGGAGCGCGGATTTGGTGTGCTCCAAGCTCGGTGGGCAATTGTCCGTCACCCGACAAGAACATGGTCGCTGAAGATCATACATGAGGTGATGACATGCTGCCGTGATCATGCACAACATGATCGTTGAGAACGAGCGTCCTGATGGCCGCAATGAGAACCACTGGGAATTCCAAGGTGAGCTGGTTGCGCCACTTCCTGGAGCTTCATGTTGGCAGGACTATCTACATAGAAATGTAGAAGTCACTGACAAGAACGTCTCCAAACAGTTGCAAACGGATCTGATTGAGCATCAGTGGACATTGGTTGGCCATGAAGATCATGCCTAGAGAAATACTATCTTATTTTCATGTCGACTTTTAAAAATTTAAATGTAATAACTATGACTTTGATTTCCTTATTTTGTTGTTTCGAAACTTCGTAAATTGATGCAAACGCGGAAATGCGTCGGCCCGCTGAAGCCACCCCTAGGTGCAAATGGACGTGCGGACAAAAACAGTCTGTCCAGCGTCCGCCGCGCGACGCAAACGGACATTTCGGACGTCCGAAATGCGTCGCGCCGCTGGAGATGCCCTTAGGGGAGTCTCTTTGTCGATAAATTTCCGTGGAATTTGGCAACCTGGCTGCACCTAGTGAGTCTCTTCGGGTGTGTTTGGTAGCCCGTGTCACTTCAGATTTACTTTCCCACATGAGATATCTCATCCCATACAAGCTTATTTGGAATTTTGTGATGTGTTTGTTAGCTTGTATGTGTTGAGAGAATTCGAAGTGATACTTTGTTTGGCAACCGAATGGGTGGAGATTTGCCCAAGACCTAAGAAATAACAAAGAGGTCCAAACTCTTGCACTAAGGACCTTAAACAAAACAACTAAAAAGCAATCAGGCCCTCAGCCGTGCTGGGAGCAGATCGCCGGCCATGGCGGGCCGTGGGGCGCCAGTGGTGGTGGTCGGAGGGCCGTGGGGCGCCGGCGGTTGCGGGAGTAGGGCCGTGGGGCGGTGGCTCGTCGGCGGCGGGGCTTTCTTGCGGGAGCTGCGTCCAGGGGCGGCAGGCGGCGTCCAGGGCGGCAGGCGCCGACCAGGGAGCAGCGGCGGGCGGCGAGCGGCGTCCAGGGAGGCCAGGGAAGGGGGTGGCGGCGGGCGGCGGCCGGCGGCCAGGGGGTGGTGGCGGGCGCGGCCGGCGGGCCGCCAGGGCGTGGTGACGGGCGACGGCCTGGGGACGGGTACGGGAGCGAGACCACTTTCCGTTCCTTTCGTTCGAGAGCAAATGACGAGGCCGGGTTGTGGTCTGGGGGTTCGCTGGTGGGGCCCCGAGGAGGTTTGCGGGATGGACTCAGCTCGGCTAGATTGTGAAGCTCGATTTGAGCTTCACAACCGGGCCAGGCTGAGGGGCATTTTCTGTATGAGGTGGGCATAGCTCATCTGTGTTCATCCGAGCTAACAAACATAGGTATGGCAAAAAATCTCTGTTGAGATGGGAAATTCTGGGTTGATACGGGCTGCCAAACACACCCTTCGTTTCTGATCAGCCAGAAATTTTTTCATGGAACTTGACTCCTTCGAAGGATTTTATGGCACGCGCTAGCCATCAGCCGGCTGATCCCACGCGCATTAGCCATTCTGACAACCGTCAGATGCATTGATTCCGCCCATGCAAATCGTCGCTCTCCTGCAGCGCACATGTTTCGTGGCCTCTTTGTTTTTCTGCATGTGGTCCTTTCCAACCCCGTGAGATATGCAGTCGCTCTGGTAGCACTGAGCCATGCAAGCTTTTCTAGCTGTGAGACATGCATGTCGCATTCACTGCTATGTAAGAGCATCTCCAGTCGCGTTCCCCAAACCGTCTCCCAAACCGTGCCGGATTGAGCGTTTGGGGGACGTGTTTTATTCGTGCCGCCTTTGGGGGATGTCGCTCCCCAGCCGCCGCCCCCAAACATTTAAAATACTTTTTTGATTTTTTTATTTCAATTTCCACAAACTAATACATAATTTGGAACGTGGTTTACACGAAAACACAGTTTGGAACATGGTTTTCCACAAACTAATACATAGTTTGAACCGTCGTGGACATAAATATAAAATTTTGCAAAGAAACTAAACCTAACTAGGCCGTGCATCGAAGGTTTCCTATGTTCGCTGCTAAGAAAGAACACTCGAGGGCACACCAGCGGGAGGATGATGCCCTTGTTGGTTCTACCGATGAGGCGAACATGCAGAAACCTCCATGCACGTGTTCGCTGCGAAGAAAGAACACTCAGTCGTCCTCCTCGTCGGTGCTGTCGCCCTGGTAGTCCCGGCAGCACCGCGTCTCGTCGAAGACCTTGACGCTCATGTCCCCGTCGCGAAGTAGGAGAACGAGGAGGATGAAGTCGGCTTGGAGGCTGTGGTGCCGCGCGAACTTCTCCCAGCCCGATGTTGAGGTACATCTTGCCGCGCGCGTCGTAGATCACGTCGACGATCCACCGGTAGTAGCCGCACGCAGCCTCCCGCAGATGCATCGTGCGCGGGCGATCGTCGCCGGCGACGTAGTCGGCGAAGGAGTCCGGCAGCCTCTGGATGCCGCGCGGGTCGCCCTTGAGGACGAGGACGAACTCGAACCGCACGTCCGGCTCCACGTCCATCTCCGACGATGATGAAGGCGGCGGCGTGGAAGGCGACGGCGAGCGTTCAGCTCTGCCGCGGCCACGACCACGACCACGGCCGCGAGGTCGGCCTCCGTCTCTACCGGACATAGCGTCGAGTCTTGTTGAGATGGTGGCGGCTAGGCTTTGGGAGAGAGGCGCTAGGGTTTGTGTGTGAGAGGGACGATGAGAGGCGGCCCTTTTATAGGCCGGAGGGAGGCGGGGGAGCGGTGGCGCGCATTAACGCCGGCACGCGAGCTAGGCGCGACGGGACGCGTCGCTGCGTCGCTGCGGGAACTGCACCGTCGCTGCGTCGCTGCGGGAACTGCACCGCCAATAACTTCCGTTGCGAGGGAGGCGACGGTTAGGTTAAAAATTTATTGTGCCGCTGACGAGTCGGCCCCGCCACTCCCCGTCTCGCTTTTCGGTGTGTCCGGCGTCCCCGGTGTGTCCCCTGTGGGACGGGGACGGGCTCGGGCGCCGGACACCGTATGGGGGCGCGCCGGACAAAAATGGGCTTTGGGGGACGCGGCTGAAACGGTTTTTTTGTCCGGCGTGCCCCAAATCCCTTTGGGGGACGCTTTGGGGGACGCGGCTGGAGATGCTCTAAGACATCCGGCCTAGAGATCTCCGGAAAGTCCGTGTTGAACCGAGCGTTACTTGAGCCGGCCGCATCGACGGCTGCGGGCGCCGCGAGATTAGGGCATTGAGTAGCAAGCGCCAGCGTATTCGTACATGGGTTCGAGGAGATATAGCGTATTTAGGGCATCAACAACCGAGCGACCCATCCCGCGCCCGCGCGTCCGGATAGGTCGAAACGGACAAAAACGCGGCCCAGCGTGCGGACCCATCCCAAAAACGGATGGCCGCGGCGTTCGGGACGACCCAAACCCTGCCAAATCTGGGACGAGTTTGCGTGGCCGCGGACGCCGATGGCTGGCCGCGCGCGTCCGCTCCTTGTCCGCCCCTGGCCCGCATGTCATAGACAATAACAAATATTTTTCATTAAAAAGTACCCATTACATTATTTTAGCCTACTACTTCTATCCTAATACGTACGGGGTCGGCGGCCTCGTCGGCGACTATTCGCCGGCTCGCCGTCGGGGCCGTGGATTTCACTCGACGCGGACGGCCTGTACGCGTGAGGATTCCACTCCAGCTACGAGCTGGGTGGCGCGGCAGAGGACTTCATCCTCCTCCTTTCCGCTCGCGCGCCTCCAGGAGGACGCGGCCGGTGGCCTGGGCCTCGTGGTTCCCGTTCCGCTGGCGCATGCGCTCTTGTCGGCCGCGCTCCGTCGACGCAGCACCCTCCCGGGTGCGCCGCTCGGGCGAGGGCATCTTGATGAGGTGGCGGGCTGCTCGCCTGGCCGAGAAGGTCGCCTAATCGGCGGCGGCCGGCCCGACAGGTCGCCTCGTGCTACTTCGTCACGCGCGTGAGGTCGGCGAGACGCCCCTCGATGGCGGCGTTGATGTTGGCCAGCGCGAGGTCCTCCTCGTTCACGGGCTCCTCCTTCGCGGTGCCCCCCTCCTCCGCGGCCTCGTACCAGCCGTCCGCGGTCTCGTGCCAGCCGTCCGTGGCCGTCTCCACCTTCTCCGCATCCCCTTCCTTCTTCGTCGCCGCCTCGGCAGCGACGCGGAGCGCGTCGTAGTCGGCGACCCACCGCCCGTCCGCTCGCTCCTCCTCCGTCCGCGGGAACCTGGCCCATGCGGTGAGGGAGAGCTTGGCCCACGTGGCCTGCAGGGTGCGCGGCATGGCGCCGGAGAAGGTGGAGGGGGAGAGGACGGCGGAGAGGGTGTGATGCGGTCTCTGGCCGCCGCCGTCTTTTATAGCCGGCGGCCTGGCGGGAAACTTGGGCGCGCGAGCCCGCGCGCGGAAGGGGGCTTTTCGCGCGCGTGGGAACATTGGTGTGCGCGGGAACTTTCCCGCGCGTTCCACCGTCCACCATTGCTGTCCCGTCGAGGCCTGCCATGGCGCAGCGCCGCGCAAGAAAGACGAACCACGTGGCTGTCTGCTTGGGTCGCCGCATTGGGCGCAGTGTGCGACCCAAACGGACACGCGGACGCGGCCCGCTGTCCGCGTGTCCGCTCGGCCACCCAAACAGCCCAAAACGAACGGCCAGCGCGTCCGTTTGGATCGCTCGGTTGGAGATGTCCTTAGGACTGGAAACAGGACACCAACCAGCAGGCATGCACCGACGGCACGGCATCCACAGCTGACAAAAACGACCGTTGAGCACTTGTACACGGCGACCAGCACTGTATGTCTGTATAACGTTCGGATCCCTGATGTTTTTACCATCACCGTCTTTATAAGGAGCGGGGTAGGAACAGCAGGAAGTCGTCTCCTCCTCCGCACAGTTCTTGCAAGCTGCAGTGCACCCAAGCACAGGATCCATTGCTCGGCAGCCGCACGTACTTAGCACAATAATGGTAAACACAATAAGAGGATTTGCTGGAAACATGGTAAAAGCAAATTAGTTTTGCAACAATTCAAAGCCAGTGCACACGGCTCCACTGGAGTAAGGCCTGAGGCACACAATTTTCTTTAGGAAACGAGCTGCCTGATTTTCAATAGAATGCATAGTCAAAGCAAACAATCCAAATTATACTACTAGCTGCTAGTATGAGTAGACAACATGAAGATCAGCCGATGGAAAGATGGTCCATGCAAATTAGTTTTGCAACAATCCAAAGGCAGTGCACACGGCTCCACTGGAATAAGGCCTGAGGCACCAATTTTTTTTGGGAATCAAGCAGTCTGATTCAAATTTCTTCTATAAATGTTCCTAGACTACCCACCTCCAGGAGGCTTCAAGAGGGGCAAATCGATCTGCACCCCACGTTTTACCTTGTACAGTAAATTTCGGATCCCACTTTCTACCTCAGCCGTTGGATTCGGTGAAAATTTTCTCACTCGTTCAGCTTCCGAAAGAGTCCATGACGCATGGGACCGGCTGAGTGCGGGATCCGGCGGTCACAGAGCAGTCACGACAGCTCACCTAGGTCGCCTTCCTTTTCTACACGCGTGTGACAGTGAAAACCTAGATCGCGGGGGCGCCCAATCCCCGCGTCTCCTCTCTTTCCCCCAATCCCGTCTCTCCTCTTCCCTCCAATCTCCGCTTCTCCTCTTCCCTCCAATCTCCACTTCACCTCCGCCACTGTCCCGATCGGGCTCACGACGCGCGATTCGGTGGCGCTCTGGCCCGGGGGCTGCAGGTTTTGCGAAGACTGAGCCGCGGTTGCTTTGGTGCGTGCTCCGGTGTCCCGCAGAGAGCGTTGCGTCCCCTGGGTAATCGGCGGTGCGTCTTTTGTAAGCTTTCCATTTCTGCTATGGTGTGCTGCTTATTTGACGTGATTTGGTGGTGGGCTGTGTTTCCAGGGTTGGTGGCGATGCATGAGGAGATGGGCGGCGTGGGAGAGGACGACGAGTTCGAGGCGCTGCTCCGCGGCGGCGGAGTGCGTCGGCGAGGCGAGGAGGCCGGCGTTCCGGAGCGGGGGCTCAGCATGTTCCGGAGCGGGTCGGCGCCACCGACCATAGAGGGCTCGCTGAACGCCATCAGCGGCCTTCGGCTCGGTGGCGGCGAGGCGGCCCGGGCCGCCGCCGCCGCCGTTCCTGATGCCGAGGAGTTGAACGGACAAGGTGGACTCCTGTCGGAGGAGGAGCTCCGGGCTGACCCAGCCTACCTTTCCTACTACTACTCGCACGCCAATCTGAACCCCAGGCTGCCGCCGCCGGTCCTGACGAAGGAGGACTGGCGGTCAACACAACGGCTCAAGGCAGGGGTGGTCGGTGGGATTGGGGACCGGAGGAAGACGGTGCAGGAGGAGGCTGGACCGGGGATGTCGCTGTTCCCGCAGAATCCTGGCTTTGATCGGGAAGGCGATGCGAGGAAGGTTGCGGGCGGTGCTGGAGAGTGGGTGGATGGAGGAGGTGATGGGCTCATTGGCTTATCACTAGGACGGCAACGCAGCTTTGCTGACATGCTTCAGGTTAGTCACGGTTGGTGCTGCTAAGGTTGCTATCTGTTGTCATAGATTCATACTTGAGATTTATCTACTAGGTTAGTCGTATCAAGTGTACTGTTTTTTGCTCTATGTTGTCTACTTGCTGTATATCCTATAATTTGGGGATTTAGATCCCCTCCCTTTGTTCGAGTAGGCAAGCCCTAGCCAGTCCCAGCATTGTATCTTGTTAGAAGCTGGACTGTCTTGATAAAATGGTGATAAGTTCGTTGTCTGGCAAGGAGTTTGAGTTCTTTTCCTGCTCAAGTTTGGCAGGCATGTGCTGGATGGACAAGGCAGGTGGTACAATCCCATAACAAAAAGTGGTGCGGGTTTGTGGTTTGCACAATCATGTGAAATTTGGTTTATGTCTGATACCAAAATGTATCTCGCGATACTTAGTTTTGTTTATCTTTACCAATAATTAGGAGGATGGTTTATTTCCATTTTATGAGCAATCAAACTCATGCACTTGCACTAATAAAACATATTTCTCTCTTCTTAACGGCAGGGCAGATGGGCAGGCTGTTTTTCTGGCTTGTCATGCTTCGGATCGCAAAAGGGTGGAAAGCGGATTGTTCCTGCAGCACGTGTGTTTGCTTCTCATACCTGTGGAGTTGCTTTAAAAGGTAAATCCTTTTTCCCAGCCATGCATGCCTCTAGAACTTAAAAGAATCATGACTGTTTCTTGATTCCTTGGTAGTAATAAATAACTTTGATGGGTGGTTTAGTATTTCAAGTTTCTCTATCGGCATAAGCGGGCTGCATATGCACGAATCTTTGTGCAACTGAATTATTTTTCCTCGGTACCGATATCGATTGGATTTACTGTCAGTAAGCATCAATGACAATATCAGCACCATGAAGAGCTGATGTTGGAGAGCTTGTTTGAGACTGAGAAGTGGGAACTTGACCGACACGTCCACTGCTCCGTCATCAACAACAAACTCACTGATAACTTCATAAGGCAGGCTCCCATATCTTCTCCTTCCTTTCCAGCGTTGCCATCACCGTGCAGCCCGATGCAGGTATTTCTCTTTCTTTATCCCCACTCACAAATCTTTCTCTCTCTATATTCTACGTGTATAGATTTCTTTAAGATTTGCCTCTTGTTGTTGGCTTTTGTTCAGATAGAAGGGCCAACTTGGGAGAATCGATTTGGTGAACATGAAGGTATGATCAGCTAGGCCTAAAACACTCCTACTTGCTAATTGTATGCATTTTTGTTCATCTCGATTAAGCTTTGCCCACCTCATTTGTAGAGGTATGTGTAGGTTGTATTTCTCGATTAATCCCTTTAGTTGCTGTTGTTGACGATGCTGCTTCCCTTAGTTTCTCCACCTTTTTTCTTAATGTTTCTTGAGTATTTGGTTAATTTCTGATAGGATTGAACTATATGTTATTTCTTTGATGCTCATGAATTGCTTGCAGGTAGATTGTAGATACCAATAGAAAACAGTTTCTTCACACCAGGTTAACCATTGCTTTGCAAGCTGAGCTAATGCGTGTACAAGCAAGAGAGTGTGCTTGCGCGACGGCTCCGGTGATTCTGCCTGCCAAGCCGCTGGACCACAGGTTGCTTTGGCCATCTTTGTGGGTAATAACTGTGAAAAATGATTCGTCGGTGAGGTTGGTATTCACTTTCTTGTGCTTTTATCCTCAGCATTCATAACAGTTCCATAGAAGATCACGAGTCCAGTATTTGGTTAAATGCTGGAGGGATTAGTTGTTTCTTTCAATAGTGCTTGGTTAATTTCTGGAGGGATTAAATGATACATGCACTTTTTGTTTATGCTCAAGAAGTGCCTGATGATCTACTTGAGAGTAGATTTATAAATTCCAACATAAAACATAAAATTGGGTTTTATTTTTGTGAAGCTATGTGCTGTAGATGAGCAAGTTTGTGTGAATTTGTGATTTTCAGCTCCTTTTGAATTTCAGTGATAACTACTAAAGGCTAATTTTATTTCAGGGAGTGAAGCATCAGTGTAAACCCATTATCGAAGTGGCCATGGCTATGGAAGCCAGCCTGCACTTGATCTCCAGATTTGGATTACTTTGCTGGCTATCTCGGCAGGTTACCATCGAGATTGATCTCCTCGGTACTCCTTGACAAGCCTTGCCGCAACCATTGAGATGGACGTCCTCGCCTCATCCAACTTGGTCTTAGCCGCCACCTCCTTGGTGGTAAGGCAGACTTAACAACTCTATGTACATGAGCATGCTCAGGTTGCAGCACCTTGATACAGGTAAGTAATTTTCAATTTTTTGATGTAATTAAATTGCTATGATTGGTTTACTGTCCGCTTATGCTCCTTAAGTTTGTTCTGCTATTGTATTGATGCAGAATGCTTTGTTTGGAAATTCATTCATTTTTAGTATTTCCATACTCATTGAATTTACCTTCAGTTTGATTGGCAAATCGTCTAATTCTACCAGCATACATCTCTGTGGGGTGAAATAAATTAGCGACTGATTAAGCACACATATCTCTTGAAGTTCTGGTGTTAGTTAATACATTAAAATCAGCGACTGTTATGTAGGGATCAACCACTGAATTAAAGTGCCTAATTATGCAATTTCAGGTGTCTCAAGTTGGTGTATTTTAGCCTTGCCAATGGGAAGCGACACCGCTTCCGACTGAAGCAATAGAACAATGGGCTGACCTGCTCATTCAGGGCCAAGCAATGGTACAATTTGTTAAGCTTCTTTTCTAATGTGAAGCAACTGTATCAATTCGCTAATGGTCTTATTGCGAGGATAGTTTTGAATAGAAAGAAAGATGGGCATCATATTATAGAGTAGTAACATTCAGGGATGGCTCATCTTTACCTTTTCTAAACTATGAAAGACGCTATCATCTTATAATTTGTCATCTACTACAAAGAATCAAAACAGAACATGAATATTTAATCCTGGCTTATCTTTGCGTACCACCTTTCTGCTGGTGCTTATAATTTTTTTAGCTTAAAGATTAGTTAGAGAATGAGAATACGAAATCATTGGCCAATAGAACCCTAATCTGACCGGTCACTACTTGGTCAACTTACTTAGCTGTAGGTCAGATAATATGCCTAATATTTTTTTTCCATATTCTCAATGTTCATTGTACTATAGCAATCCACTGTGATTGGCTCATTACAGGCTTTTCTTCTGAACTTTTGTTCCAATTATCCAAATAAAACTTAAATCTTTTCAGCACTATTTTTTTTACGATCGTGATGAACATTCAGTCGATTACATCCAGGTCATGTGTAGGTGTTACAAGTAGTAGATTTGTATGTAAGGAAATAGTTGAAGATACAGTTAATAACATTGGTATACTCAGATGTATTAGTTGTACATTTGAGAGGAAAGTGGTCATACATTTTATTTATTTCAAGGTGATAGAGATTTTTGTGGATGGAAGTCATACAAAATGCAGTTTAGAAAGTGCAAGGGTGTCATATGGTTATTATTTTACACTCCTTCTATCTTTACATGCTACTGAGTTGTGTACATAACTTTTGTCCTTTTACTATTGTGGGTGTAATTGACCTTTTCCTTGGACTAGAAATAGTGCTCTTTCCAAGTCTTTCGTTTGTTGCTGATTTCGAATGCTTCTTGTGTTTTATTCTCCTAGCATTGTAATTTAGACGGAGCTTTTTTCTGCTAATATGAATTCAGACACATTATTTGCCAACTCATATTTAGTCAGGTTTCCACAATAAATTATAAATCATCCAGACTCAGTTAGATATGCCTGGTTAATTTTTTCCTACAGTTTGAACCTTTGATTTGGCAGGTATAATTCTTTTGTTGGTAGACTTGGGTGCTTAATGAACTACGAGAAATCATAATTCCTAATTAAAAAAATCGACATGATTATGATGATTTATGATTGACATGCTATGTTATCGATCTGAGTACATGGCTTACGCCAAAATGCTATGTTATAGGAGACTGAAGCCTGACCAGTATTCTGTATCGTCGATAGTTATTTTAGTTCCTTCTCAGGGTTATCCTGATCCCATGTTCTTCCTCTGCACTCTCTGAGACAATTCAAGTACTATAATAAGAATACTGCAAAATCTAAATTTACTTGATTCTATTAAATTAAAATTCTACCATTTTTATTATTATGTCACACATGTTTTTCCTCTACATTGAAATAATTCATGTATGACAGGAAGAATCAAATCTTTATTGTTGCTGATGTAGGAAGCTCAGAATTTACCCAACGCACAAAGGTTATTGAAACCATTCCGTACTCTAAAATTTTTCCTCTGTTTGCATACAACGCCATGCCATTTGATGCTCTGCAATCACGCATAGGGGACAATACCAGTCTGTCAAGTTTTCTGTTAATGCACCTTGTCCATTTTGTATTGCTCTCTATATGTTTGCATCTGCTTAATCTTCTCTTTTGCTACTAATCTCAGATGTTATTGGACGTGCGGAAAGGTTGATAGACATCATTCCACCAAAGTCGAATCAAGAACCAAGGAGACATATCCACTTTAAAGTTGCAGGGTATGCTTCTGAGTATAGATAGCAATATTTCAGCAAAACGTATGAATGCATACTGATAGTGTGTATTTTTGTTCAGTGGTAGACACGAAATTATTATTCTATGCGGAGAGCACGTAGAGAATTTTGATGCGGAAGGCCATCATCCAGCCTCTTCTAAAGATAGCATAATTCAGCTATTATTCCTAGCTAGGCATAACGGTTTCCCATTTTTCAGGTATTTGAATTTCAAGCCACTACTGACATGACAAATATTGATTGAGCCTGCTATTCACACATTGTCTTACCACTTATATTATCACAGGAGTGATAGCTTTCAAAAATACTTATATGTTGTGTTGACACGTCAACATACCAATTTCTAATCCTGCACCAGCCAATGAAGCATATGTGTGAGCTTATAGACCCACCAGAGGACATACAGAACCAACCGGAAGCGAAGAATTCAGGAGCAACACCTACCAATGACATAACCGAGACAGCTGATTCTGACATACCAAGGACATAATCGAGCTGATTCTACCATAGGAGAGGTAAATGTGAGCATATGTAAAATGGTCACAGAAAATGTCCTTTGATAACCTATTTAACATCATGTATTTCTTTTTACCAGGATGAAGCTCCACCATAGAAGGCAAGACGAGAAAGAACGCATTTACTCCTGCTCTATTTCATATCTCACAGTAAACTTCACTAGCTCATTAATTTTACAACCTGGCCACCACTTCACTGCAGTCACTAAGCACAAATCCTATCTTCACCAAGTAAGTATATAGTTGTCAATTGTAGAAATAATACAAGATAATAAGAGAACGGTAATCTTATGTCCTATCCTCATTGCAGGAAACATCAAGGCTTCACTCGGTGTGGCAAACAAGATCGATTACACATGTTAAAATAACAACCAGTCGGAGACTCTTCATGAAGAAACCATTTCACCAACTTTTGCTACTGAGATCACAATGCATAATACAACTACCTTACGTACTGCCACTAGGATAACCACTACAGCAGTCATGTAATATTACGTACCAAGAAGATCATCTATAATTATCTAGAGTGGCCTTCTATCTGTATAGACCTATCTAAAAGCACCTTCCTACTATATCTATAATTGGCTGATGTGTTATCTGTATGCCAGATATAACCACTTGCTCTACTATGTTTATTACAACATAGAAAAAAAAGATAACAGCACGGGCGCGGCGGTTGTGTATGTAAATATGCAGGCAGTTCAAAGCAGACACATAGCAACATGTTTCACTAGCTATCAACATTCATTGGAAAATATAAATTACTTCAATTTGTATTTGACATATATACTGAAGAATCTATATATTTTAATAGATATGCCATGATGATGTATAGTGATCTTGGTATATGCAAGTATGATAAGTACCACTTGGTGTGGCCTGTGCGCATTTGTTCTTTGATTCTTAGTGAGGATCTTGATGTATTCTTATTGAAGGAAATAATACTATTTCAGTTGTACTTATTGTATGTGTTGATGGCACAAAAAAATTTATTTATACACATTTATTTCTCTTTGCTATGAACAAATGGTTGGATGCAGCAAATGTTGCTCCTGTATCGTACATGTGTTGCTTGGAAGTTTTTATTTTCTTTTAAAAGGATTGTTTATACAAGCTTAAGGGCTCTCAAAGACATACTGAATTTTTGGAAAACTATACAGACATCAGCTGAGTAAAACTTATGTTTTATTTTCTTTGAAAAAGATCGCCTATACAGCAGCTCTTAAGGACCTACTGGATTCTTGGACAATTACACAAACATCAACGGCATAAAACATATGGTTACAGTATTGTTTTGCATTTGCCTGTGCGCCGGGGCGCACCGGGTCATCTAGTATACTGTAATGCATAACTAGACAGGGAGTTGGCCATGCCAACAACATTTTTTCTAGCCGAACTGAAATAACACGGCACAGACATTGGACTGGTCCAGAGTAATCCCACGTAGCGCACGCAAGGATTACGAATCGACGAGTCAAGCCGAGTCGTCACAGTATCGACTCACTGACTAGTCAAGACTAGTCTAGACTCACAGTAGACTAGTCGACGTGGACTAATATAAATATATAATATAATACCTAATACATATATAACAATATAAAATATATTTGAAGGCATGGAAAGGATGTATGAAGACAGTAAATATATAAGTTCAAAATAGGTCCACAGCAAACAGCACGAGAACAACATAAGTGGTCTGAAATTCGAAAATAAAGCAGTCCAGCAAAAGAATTTCAGAAAAATTTGAGACGATCGACTCACACATTAGGACTAGTCTATACTAGTCCAGGACTAGTCGCTCGACTCGGTTGACTCATGGTTTGAGTCAAGTCGAAGACATGAGTCGAAAGTGAAGTTGCGACTTCTAGACAAGTCGCTCGATTAGTCTAGACTAGTCTCTCGACTCGTAATCCATGAGCGCACGTGACTGCTGTTACAAACACCGCGTGATCCAGTTCACCGCATACTAGGCGGAAGGTCACCAATGTTCTCTGGCATGTGAAGGACATCACGAAGGAGCTTCTTCTTCAGACGGAAGCATTGTTCCTGATTACGTTTTGAAGGCAGCCATCAAATAAATGTCACATAGATAAATCAAAAATCAATACAAATACTGGCAAACAAATTGGTTGGTAACTCATATGTATATACCTCACTCAGATTCATAGGTGTCAGGCTGGAACAAATGTTATAGCGTGGTGCAGTACCTGGATAGCTGTGTCCGTGCTGTTGAGGGGGGAAAACAACAAATCAATCAGGGAGGTTACTGAATTCAAGCAAAATACATAACCCACACTAGTCGGCCGTCTCCCACGCTTACCTCTGATTGTTGTATGTACCGTGAAATTTGTATCGCCAGTGTGAACTGAAGGTAACTTGCCAAATGCACAGAAACTTGACCCACAAGTGATGAATGCATCCAGAAGTGTCCCTATGGTTTTGCCATGCTTGTGGCGCAGCTCAGAGAGGTCGGTCAGAGGCCCCTTAGTGGGATCAAGGACGTATACCGTCACGCTTAAGTGTGTCGAAGCCATATAAGTTCCACGCCCTAGTTAGGTGCACAAATGCCAACGCCTGCGAAGGACGCAATAAACAACATCAGATGCTTCCTTTTTGCATCTGGGAGCATTGGTCAGCACATGCTATGGCACAGCCCCACAATTCTAGTACTACTGAAGTTGCAACAATTGGAAGGAGGAACAATTACCAGCATGCCACTCCCAGCACCTCCGTACTGCCCGAACAACATCCTCACCCCAGTCAACTTCATATAATCCCGGCTAAAAGTAATCTGCATCTGAAACATTAAGCATCACAGTCTAACACTGAACCACGGATGATCCCAGGAGTTTTTTAAAGTCACAAACATAACCATCGTGGCCGTTTATATGCTCACCGTCCATCCAGCACCGAGTAAGCACCTCCCCGTAGATGGCTGGAAGGAAACCCCTGCCTTGATCGCTGTCGGAGACGTTAGGTACCTAGACACGATGTCCAATCCTACTTTGGTCAGGTACTCTTCATTGTCAAAGTCCTTGCGAATTGCCAGCCCTGCAACACATATCTTGATCGGGGTGTTGTGCTCAAACCAGCTGCATTATGAACTGATAAGCATGATCAGCAACGCTACGCATATTCGTCCTTGACGGACCCAACATAGAATTTTACAGTGTGCACCTATCAAGCTCATGAACGGTTGCTTCCATAACCTTCTTGTACAGTGCATCATCCTTCGAGGGTCCCAAAACATAGGGGTTTAATAGATCCTCCCGACGGGAACAGCTCCGTCATAGGAAAGAGCAATCTTGAGGTCGACGCCACCGTCCTTTGATGCAATTAATGTGGATGGACCAGCTACCTCCCCTGACATCCAGCTGGACAAACTTGTTTGGAACATGGCTGCAGTTCAATTTGGGAAAGGGCGTATCAGCACATGGAAATATAGCACCCAAGCTCAGAATCGGTGATCGGATTTGCTATCATGCACACAGTCGAACCCAACGCAACACATACCTCTCTTCTTGGCAGGCAAGTGGCTGTCCAGAAATGGCGTAGCCCCAAGGTTCAGTGTTGTGTCAACATCATTGGCAACCATCATCAAGACCCTCGTTCAAGTCGAGCTTCCTAGCAACTGAAAAATTATCGGTGCAAGGGGCGTCGCGTTACCACATGCAATTTGAAAGTCAACCCACATAACGCAATTTGAAAGTCAACCCACATATTTTTTGGTTCAGACCGTGAATTGGTACACACATAAAACAGCTGCAACGATGCCGAGGCTGAAAACCTACCTCTATTTTTGGGAGCACCAGAATTTGACCGTATCCCGGCCCTGGTTCAAGTCCAGACTTGATGGGCTGACATACGGCTGAAGGAAGCCCCGGGAAAGAGAACCGGCGCCATTGGCCGCTGCTTGCCTCGACAAGCAAAGTTCCATAGATGGATCCTCCTGTTTTCAAAATTGTACATAAGTCAGTGCAGTTAATTTTGGGAGGTTTGGCACAGACTCGAAAGCATGCTTAGTGAACACTGCCTGTGATGGACGAATGGGTGGTGAACCGAAACTAATTTTCCTGTAATCTACGCAGAGCCATGCAGCAAGAGTAGAAAGCCACATCAATTCCTATTCCTGTAGATAATCTGGATAGAGGATAATTATCTGTACTGCATGTGGACTCACCTTCGTTTCCAGCCCACGGATGTAGTTCGATCAGGTACCCCGCTACGCCGGAGCTGCCAACGCCGTAGACCGATTGATCAACTGTAGCCTCCGTGGAGTCCGAGGTAACGAGGTTAGCATGGACTTCTCGCTACCAAATCCGGATGCGAGGCAGTTGGCGGTACTTGGGGCACAGCTCGCCATGCCACCACAGTCCGTGGAGGCCGGCGAGATATGGGCATCTTCAGGTGGCTCATCTGGCACACCGCCGGATTCGGCCCGAATTGCCGCCCGCGCGGGAGACCCCGCAGCACCTACCGGAAACTGGGAACAGGCAGCGAAACCCGTTACGGAGTTCGCCGCAACCTCCACGGCGGTGGCCGCCACGCACGCGTCGGCCATGCGCGGCGACTTGGCGGCCGCTTCCGGGGGGCTGATTGACCCTTGGCTCGAATCCGCCGACGTCTCCTGGCCGCCGGCGTTAGATCCTCCGCAACTGAAGGAGTCAGCGGATCCGCCTCAGCACGTTTGACACGGCGTCGCCTGGCGGCTCGGCCGCTCCCGCCAGACCATGAATTTTCATGATGTCTGGACGCGGGAGCAGACGGAGATGCTCGCGCCGCCGCCGCCGGCCATCACGTGCGAGCAGCAGCGCCGCCAACAGGAGCTGGAGCAGCGCCTCCTCATCGCCGAGCGCGACGAGGCCCTCCGCCTCGAGTGGGCGCGCCGATTCCCGGAAAACGTCGCCGCCACGGAAGCCTTCTACACGCAGAAGGAGGAGGAGAAGGCGGCGGCGAAGCCTAAGAAGAAAGCCAGCGGCGACAAGTTCCGCGCCGAGTCCGCGGCGAGGAAGGCTGCGAGGGCCGAGAAGGCGTAGGGAATGCCATCTTTTCCGTGTGAGGTGGATATGAAGTCATCTATGAGAGGGTGAGCCCTGGAGCCTCCATCCATCACCTTGGACTCCAGGTGCTCGATCAGTTCCTGGTCCGTCGGATCGAACTTGACATCGGCAGGAAACCCAGCCATGTCCTTGTTTTTTTTAGATAAAAGGCAACAGCGTGCCCGACTTTAAATTAATAAAGCCCTCAGGTTTAACAAGGTTTACAGTGCTGCGGCATACAGCTTAGCCAAAAGTAACACCAGACTAGGGGAAGGACAACGGTGATAAGACGAAACACAGGAAAAGCAGGGGCAAGCGCCAGGGCCAAGATAAGCTAAGTCTTCACTGGCTTGGTTGTCCTGGTCTCACGGCGGCGTATAGCTCCCTCAGCTTGTTCTCCACCCACCGGAGGCCCTCCCTGTCGCTTGGCTTTGCCTTGACGCTCCATAGCTGTATAAAGAGAGCAGTTTTGAAAATCACGTTAGCGGGATGGTTAATCACTTTCTTTTCAATAGTGAGTTTATTACGAATGTTCCACGGGGCCCAAGATTGGGCAAGAAAGAGAAACCACAGAAGCCTACGGGCCCTTCCCGCAAGGTTGGAAAGAATAGCATGGAACTGTGGGAAATTTTCAGGATTCCAGTTACAGTCGAGGATCTCACGGATTGCACTCCAGGCGAATTTTGCAATAGAGCAAGCGAAGAAAATATGGCCCGCATCTTCCATTTGGCCACAGAGGGCGCAGTTACCCGAGGCGGGGCCGTGGCGCGTCGCGATTTGCTTGCTGGAGGGAAGTCTGTCGAGGATGAGCTGCCAAGCGAAAATCTTAATCTTCAGCGGGACTTTGGCTGACCAGACGTCCTTGTGGAAAGCAACCGAAGCCCCTTGCGAAAGTTTGGCATACAAAGATTGAACGGAGAACTTGCCCGAAGGTTCTAAATGCCAAGAAACTTTGTCTTTGTCACTCGAAAGGGAGAAGGGTTCAATGAGCCTCCCCAGATCGCTCCATTGCCGCCGTCCTTCCAGATTGAGAGAGCGGCGGAAGGTGATATTGCTGTCCCCGGCATCTAGGGCCGCAGCCACCGTGAGGTTTGGGTTAGAGCAGATGTTGAAGAGGTCTGGGAACAGCTCTTTGATGGGTTGGTTACCGCACCACCGGTCATACCAAAACAAAGTGCGACGTCCATCCCCAATGACGTGTTTCGCACCTAGCTTGAAGAAGTGTTTAATTTTGTGAAGGCTTTTCCAAAATTGCGAGCCCCCGTGTCCGGTGCCCTCGAACAGGTTATCGGCGTCGCGGTATTTGGCCTTGATAATCGTCACCCAGATAGAAGCCTCGTCTTGATACAGCTTCCAAATCCACTTGGATAGCAGAGCAATGTTCATCTTTTTTGAGTTAAGCAAGCCTAATCCTCCCGCGGATTTCGGCCGGCAAACCGAGGGCCAGTTGACCATATGGTATTTACGTTTGTTGCCCGCTCCTTCCCGGAAGAATTTGGAGCGGTGTGAGTCAAATCTAGCATGAATCCCATCATGTAGAAGGAAGAGACCCATGGCAAAAATGGGAATACTATCAAGGCACGCGTTGGACGAGATCAGGCGTCCCCGGAGGTGAGAAGTTTACTGAGCCACGGTTCAATCCTGCCGGCCAGCTTGCGGACCAAGAACAACCATTGTTCCAGACGGAGCTTCCTGTCCGAGATAGGGAGTCCAAGATACATGAAAGGGAAGGCGCCGCATTTGCGACTCTTTGCTGTTCCTCCAAAGGCTGGCCCATAACAATGACTTCACTCTTATGATAGTTGATTTTCAAGCCGGACATGTCTTCGAAGCACATTAGCAAGAATTTGAGGTTGGCTATGTTGTCTTCCGTGTTTTGGATAAGGATGAGCGTATCATCCGCATACTGGAGGTGTGAGATCCCGCCAGGGATCAGGTGTGGTACCACACCCTGAAGGTGGCCTGCTGCCCCCGCGGCAGAGAGGATACCCGACGTAGCCTCGCCGATGAAGTTAAACAGAGAGGAGATAACGGGTCCCCTTGGCGCACCCCTCTTTTGTTCCCTGAAGTATGGGCCAATCGCACCGTTGATTGAAATGGCCGTCCGCCCGCCGGAAACGAGCCGCGGAACTTCGTGGATATAGGCTTCTTCAAAGCCTTTGCACCGAAGCACTTCGGCCAGGAACTCCCAGTTAACCCGGTCGTAAGCCTTCTCGAAGTCGAGCTTAAGGAGAACCCCTCCTAATTTCTTAGAGCGCAACTCATGCACAATCTCAAGGAGTGCGAGAGGGCCTTCCAACAAGTTCCTTCCTTTGATGAAGGCCGTCTGATTCAAACCGATGTTTTTTGCGCAATGGGGTCTAGACGAAACGCAAACGCCTTAGACACGATTTTGAAGATCACGTTAATGAGGGCAATTGGGCGAAACTGGGCGACGTTGTCCGCCCCTGGGACTTTGGGGATCAAAGTGAGGATGGCGAAATTAAGGCGAGATATGTCTATGCGTCCCAGCATAAAATCATTGAGAATGTGGAGAACCCCCCGTTTAACATTGGGCCAGAAACGTTTGAAAAACAGAACAGGGAAACCGTCGGGGCCCGGAGCCGTGTCAGATTTCATCTCCCGGACGATGAGATCAAGCTCCTCCTCAGAGAAAGTCAGCATCAGCTGGTTGTTGTCCTCGATCGAAACTTGGGCGTTTGGCGCCCAGGTCCTAGGGGATAGGGTACAGGATCGGCTCCCCTCCGATCCGAGCAGGGCACGGTAAAAGTCATAAATGGCAGCTTGAATCTTCCTGGGGTCGTTCGTGATCTCGTTCCCAATATTAAGCGAGGAAATCGAGCACTTACGTCTCCGTCCATTGGCCACCGCATGGAAGTAGGCCGTGTTGGCATCCCCCGGAGGGCCCATTTGATCCTTCCTCTTTGGCGCCAATATTCTTCCTCCGCACTCACGATTTGGAGGAGTTGATCTTCAAGATAGTATCTAAGCGCCCAATCATCCTCATCCAGCCCACTGGAATCGGCTTGCACATCCAGCTGCATGATTTGGGCCATCAGGTTTTCTTTCTCCCTTTTGCTAGCCATGCCCACGTTGCGAGCCCAACCTCGAAGATGTTGGCGAAGGCTACCAGACATGAACTGCCACCAGTCAATGATATCCCGGCCTCCCACTTTGGCCGAGAGATTGTGCCAGACGTTGTGGAGCATGGGCATGAAGTCCTGGCGTTCGAACCATCCCGATTCGAAGAAGAAGCGATTACTTCGCTCCGGCCGCCCTTCGCCGGAGTCAAAGATGAGTGGGGTATGATCAGATCCCAGGCTCGTTTCCGCAGAGAGAGAGAGCACAGAGGGAAAAATCCTTCCAGAGAGGGAGAAATGAAAACACGGTCGAGGACCGAACGAACTGGGTTGAGTTGTCGATTCGTCCAGGTAAACCGCGCCCCGGAGCGCGGAATTTCCCGAAGAGCCCAGGCCGCAATGTGCTCGTTAAAAAGATCAATGAGTCTCCAGTTCAGACGATCGTTGTTCTTGTCGCAAGCTGCCCTGATAAGGTTAAAGTCTCCGCCCATGAGGAGGGGAGAGTTGGTTCTGGCCACCTTGGCCGAAATTTCCTCAAGGAAAGCCCCGGATCGCCCATGATCCGCAGGTCCGTAAATCCCAATGATCGTCACGATGCGCTTGTTCGCCCGATTGAGGATGGAGGTGCTAAGGTAGAATTGACCCATATCCACCACTCCAACCTCAAAGCTACTGTCGCGGACTCCCATGAGCATGCCCCCGGAATGCCCATTAGCCGGGAGCCAGCACCAGAAGAACTTGTCTCCCACTTCCAGGCTGCGGAGTTCCAAGACTGTGAAGTCTTGCCTGATTGTTTCCTGGAGAATCACTATGTCAATCTTGTGCTCACGGAGGTAATCCTTCGAGAGAGTCCGTCGCCCCTACGACCGAACCCCGGATATTCCAGTAAAAGGCATCTCATTTGGAAACCTTCCCTAGAGCCCGTGCTTGGCGGGTTAGCGGTCTTGGTCCCACAGGGTATTGTTTCTTCATTACCTTCCTTTTCTTAGCTGGTTTGTCCTTAGGATCAGCGAAGGAGTTATCCTCCCCAATTTGTGCCACAGACCCTTCTTGTGGCACCCGGGGGTCCTGTTCGGCCGTGGCCGCCGCCCGGGCCTTTGCCGCCTCAATCTCTCGTGTTGTGTCTTGCCGCCGCCGGATCAGCTTGAGCAAGCTCCCTAGCTTGTATCAAGGAGATAATTTTCTCGGGAGGGCCCGCGAGAGGAGGAAGGGAAGATAACACAGCTATCGTGCGCCACCGAGAGCAATTTATCAATAGGAACGGATTGGAAAGCAGTAAAGTTGGATGCGTCGACGTTACCCGGCTTGGCGTAGGGAGAAGCGTTTTTGACAGCGGCGTGGCGGATGGCTCTGTCCAGCACCGGCTCGTCCGCCACCCCCGCGCTCCTTGCGCTCTTCCTTAGTGCTTCAGCGGTGGAAATCTTGGTACGTGGCGCACGGGCCACCGACGCCCCCAGCGCCGGAATGGGAGATTCTTCCAGAAGAGCTTGCGGAGTTGCTGAGACGTCCTTGATGGCAGGAGCCTGGTGCAGCGAAGTCTTTGTCACGTCCGTCCCGTGGACGTCGGTTTCCTCCGCGAAGAGATGAGACCCGGCGGCTTCCAGCGATGAGCTTCCTAGATGGGCGGTCATTGTTGCTTTTGCTGCGTCTTTCGCCGGCCCGAAGAGCGGAGGCCGTGGATTCCCCCGAAGCCGGGCTGTGCCAACCTATCTCTTGTTTCTCCTCGGCCCCCAAGGCCGCGTGCCTTCCCCGGCGTGAGATATTGTCCCTCCTCGGTTTCTTCGTACGGAGAGGTAGAAAGCCGTATCTATTCCAGTGTCCGAATGTCGAGGGGACGAGGCAGGCGGGGAAACGAGCACTTGCTTGATTATGTTGGCCACGGTGGGAAATATGTCACCATTCTCCGTGAGATTCGAACCATACCGAGTGAAAGCGAGCTTGCCGGGAGCGTGATCATCTTGGACCGAGAGTCCTTGGAGCGACAGCAGCAGGGTGAGCAGGGAGAGGGGTACCCTTCGGTGGTCATTTGCGGAACAGATTTCCTCGCAAAGCCCTCCTTTCCCCCCGCCGGAGCGGAAGCGGGGTGTTCTTGCTCTTGTCGGAGTGTTTCTTGCGTCTCCGGTCCCACCTCGTCTTCGTCGGCCTCTTCCTCGGTCTTCCTCTTTGTCATCTTCTCCGTTTCTGGCCGGTGGAGAGGGTGGGTCGTTGTTTGTTTCCGCCGCCAAGTCCTTGGAGATGGGGACGATACGGATCCGGAAGCCTTGCATGTTCACAAACAGCGTGATGTGCTCTTGCAACTGAACAGGGACTTGGCATCCAAAAGCCATCTTGATGGGGCCATTGGGATTGTCAAGTGACTCCACGTCCACCGCGATGGGCCTGCCCACTTCGCGGGTGCTAAGGAGGAGGCGGTCTGCGCGGCGAAGGGGGGGCGGAACTCCAATGAGGTGAACCCACACCTCTTCCAGCTTCTCCACCACCGCGGTCGTCCGTGGGAACAGTAACGATGGCCTTGGTCTTGCTCATGGGCAGGGTGATGCCGCCGCCTCGGATCGCCATCCGCAGACTTTCTTTGGACGGGAAGACAACGGAATAATCGGAGCCGTTCAGCTTGCGCACCTGCCAAGACCAATTCTCATCAACCAAATCTTTGAGTTCATCCTCCAGCTGTTCTTCATTGAGGCCCTCTTTCTCAAGGATGATAAGGGCGGCGTTGGTTGCGGGTTGATACATCTCCTCATCGGGAACCTCACAGCAGACGAAACCTCGGCGGTTTCCTCCGAATCCCGCCCAAGAGGGATCCAGGCTCTTGGAAAAGGAGGCGCACATAGCTGTTGGATGACCGTGTTTCTTGCACTTCACACAGAAAGCTTCCGCGGTACATTCTGCCTGGACATTTCCTTGATTTCCGCAGTTGTAGCAAGTAATGTGGGTTGCGTCCTGGCCAGCGCTGTTGGACCCTCCAGCAGCCGGACCGGGAGCCGCCTGGGCAGTGCCAGCCCCCTGAGGAAGTCGAGGCGCGCGATGCTGTCTCTTCTGTCCTCCCCGAGCATGGTCGCGCCCTCGCGGTCCAGCTGGGGGAGGAGGAGGTGGCGGGGGAGGATATTGCGTGTGCTCGGATCCGCGGGGTTGGTTGTAACCGCAGCGCTCCCTGTCTCTCGGTAAGGTCACGATGGGCTTGCTCGGCGACGATGTTCTTCTTCTTCGCGTTCCGTACGCCGGCGGAGATCGCGGTCCCTGGATCTCTCACGGTTGTCGTCGATGGCCTCGAACGGGCGCTTGCCCCTGTAGCTGCGCTCCCGCTCCATGGGGCTCAGGGACCAGACAAGCTCGCCGGAGGAGGGGTCAGTGGAGTGGTGGAGGGATTTGGCGTGGCGGCGATTTCTGCGGATGTCTCGACCGGGAGCAGGAAAGCCAAGACCTGGATCTAGGGTTCCAGCTCGGAGCCACAGCCACTTAAGTACCGGCGGCGGAGGGGTAGAGTTGTCCCAGTTACACACTTTATCCAAGGAGGCGATCTCAGCCGTCGATCCCAGCCCTAAAGACACGTGTGAGCCATCCACAAACGACGCAGGCGAGTTGGGCTGTGCACCTGGCACCGAGGCCAGAGGCCCACCTGCCCCTTGGCCCAACAGGCCTGGCCGGCCCACAGAGACGCGGTCTGCCAGGACGGGCCCGCCCGCTTCCATGGGGAGCAGGAACCCTAGATCCCCGCCGCCGGGCGGCGCCGCCGTCGCCGGCGCGGACAGGCAAACCTCCAAGGGCACAAACACCGTCCCGATGCGGATCTCCCGAGGCGGAGGCGGTAGAGACGGAGATCTCCCCCGCTCACCATGAGAGGGGAGAGGAGGGAAGTCCGTGCTGGCCGAAACAAAGATCGGCGGCGGGGGACACCCGCCCGTCGGGGTTGCCGCGGAATCCGGAGGAGCAGGAGTGCAACGCGCCGGCGACGAGGGCTCCCTCAGCCCAGGTCCCGTGAAGAAGCAGCCGAGCGAGATCGGAGCAGGACGGGGGAGAAAAACTGCGTCGACGTCGTCTTCGGAGAGATCCCCATCGGAGTTGGCCAGGAGGGCGGCGTACCTGTTTCCGGCCATCGTGGAGGACCTGTCGAGGTGCAGCTCGTCGGAGCGCCGACCCCGGCGGCGGCCGTCCGCCCACCGGAGGCGCGGGGAGAGGGGGGAGCCCATGTCGCCCCCCAAGTCGCCCGAGCGTCGCCCATGACGCTGCATGAGGCACATCTTCCGCCGACTCCTCGTCAGCCATGTCCTTGTGACAGCAACCGCAGGACATAAACCCAAAAATGAACATCACTAGAGAGATATAATTTTATCCTCGCGCCCAAGAGAAATGTTGTAATATATTTACCGGTGTGCATTCCAGCTCATGGCCACAGCCGGGGCAGCGTAGGGAAGCAGAGATCTGGTGCTCCTGGTGCTTGTCGTCTACCATGGAGTATCCATGTTGGCCCCTGTTCATGCTTGCTATCTGCAGATCGCGTGCTAAATGATGTCAGTAACACGTTAATCAAAATTCAATAAAACATGAGATGTTTAAGAATCAAGAGTAGCAAATAGTGATCAAGAAAGGAAAGTGCACACAAAAGAGTTATTTGTCATTACAGATAGTTGGGGATCGATCCTTCAACCCGAGCACTAGTAGAAAATCTCTCATCAGTACCGGTTCCAGAGGGGCTTTAGTACCGGTTGAGCAACCGGTATTAATTATCCGGCATTAAAGCCCCCCACCCTTTCGTACCGGTTGCTTACGAACCGGTATAAAAGGGGCCTCCACGTGGGCCACCAGGAGAGCTCAGGGCTAAGGATCTTTGGTACCGGTTGGTAATACGAACCGGTACCAAAGGTTCCCCCCGCGGCAGGGAATTTGCCCTAATCTCTGCCGCGGGAGAGCATTGGTTTTTTAGGGTTTTTGGAGGGGTTTAGGGATATCGGTTTGTTTCATATCGCGTCGATGCACCAGAAACGCGTTTGGGTTTAGGTAGTACATGAAGATGAAGATGATGCATAGCAAGTTGGTGCATATAATATAACACACATGTTATTGCATAAGATCGCAAATTAAGTAGCACTATGCATGAAGATCGATCTTCATGCATAGTGGTACTCTCCGAGGCGTACTCTATATATGTCTATTACATGTAGCATAGTGGTACTCTTCGAGTCAACTATATATGTAACATGTACATATTCATTCATAGTGGAACTCTGCGAGTGGTGGTATGACGTCCCGAAGGAAAAATCCCGCCAATTTCTCGCCTATTGCTATGAAGCGGTCATCGATTAAGAGCTTGTTCCGCTTTCTTGCCAACTATAAAATAATAAGATACAAATGAATACATGAAACAACTATTACTGAAACTCAGCACAACTTATGATAACAAAACAAATTTGTGAAGATTGTTTTTGTACCTATTTATTTCTTTCATTATTCGTTCTCTCGTTGATAATTCTGCGGATGTACTCGCAAACGAAGAATCCACAGAGATCGGTTCCCGGAGGTTGTTGCGGGCATTTCTTTACAAGAATATGATTCAATCAAACAATAGTCAAGTATGATAATTAAAAGGTGTGTGGACCTAGGTAGTACTACTTACTTTCGCACGCCATCGCAGCTTCGGTGTCCATTCACGGGACGTATCTTCCTTGATGAAAGTTTGCCATACGCTGCTCGACAAAAGAAAATGCATAAAAGAGTCATCAATTAGTTCAAAGCAGGAAATTAACGAAACAAACCAATAAGAATTAAAATTACCTTCTGAGCATTAAAAAACAAGACAAGTATAGATCTTTTTTTTGCTTAGTGAGTCCAAGACTTCAACTTCTCCAATTTCCAAATTGATGACGAGAAGAATAAAGTGAAACCTACGCACGTTTCAATATGTAGTGTCATATATATAAGTCATTAGTTAAAATTTTGACATACGGTGAGCAAAATATAATGTGTTATAAGACAAGAAGACTCACTCGAAGTTGTAAGGCCAAAGTATTAGCTTTTTGTCACGTTGTCGCTTCAAAAACCTTAGCAAAGTCTGCGGTGTATCCTTGTTATAGAGGGGATTCTCTATGGTTTTAACATGCATTGTGTTCGGGTCAATGAACCCAATGTGTGTGATATCGTCCCTTTTGCATTCGAGCATCTTCGATCTGCATAATATAGCGCACAAAAGATTATAATCTGCAGACAATGAACGACTTCTCAAATTAAATAAATAAATCACTTACGTACAATAGCAACCGATGATTGATTTGTCGAGGGCCCGGAGATTGTATAACTGAAAGAGTTCGGCGAAGTCAACGTTCACACAGTACTCCTGGAAGTAGTGCTCTTCCCTAACTCGCACCATGATAGTCTCGATCCCTTCCTTTGAGGCCTTAAGGTACCACGAATGCAAGTTACGCATACATGTTGGTACCTTTCTGAGATTCTCGACCAAATCTTTCCCTTGAACAAACTGATATGCTCGTTCAGCTAAGGCGTAATCAGTTGCGTCTTGTCGAGAACTTTGAACGGTCTTCCCGTCAAACACCTTGAGAGGGGCGACCGATTGAACGGGTTGTTGTCCGAGCTGGTAGACACTGTGTATCCCTTTTATCTCCCTGATACCCGATTAATCTCGTACCCTTGAAAAGTCGATATAGTAGAAGATGGTTGCTTGGCCAACAAGTACAGCTGCTCGTCATCGGTGACATTCATGAGACGTGTTTGCAACCAACCGCCGAAAGTCTTCATGTGTTCTCCATCAATCCAATCTTCACGTTGCTCCGGGTATTTAGAGCGTAAGATCTCCTTGTGTTCCTCTTTGTACGGAGCCACCAAGATGGAATTATGTAGAACTATGTAGTGTTCTTGAGTGAAAGAATGTCCGTCCATACACGTTGCTGATTTCTTTCCTAGCGTGCATTTTCCACGCAGTCTCCCCTCATAGCGCGATTCAGGAACACCGATCGGCTTAAGGTCAGGAATAAAGTCAACACAAAACTCAATGACCTCCTCTGTTCCATAGCCCTTGGAGATGCTTCCTTCTGGCCTAGCACGGTTATGAACGTACTTCTTTAAGACTCCCATGAATCTCTCAAAGGGGAACATGTTGTGTAGAAATACAGGACCGAGAACGCCAATCTGTTCGACCAGGTGAACTAGGAGATGTGTCATAATATTGAAGAAGGATGGTGGGAACACCAACTCGAAGCGGACTAGACATTGGACCACATCCTTCTGTAAATTTTGTAGAGTAAGTGGATTGATCACCTTCTGAGAAATTGCATTGAGGAACGCACATAGCTTCACAATGGGTACTCGAACATTTTCCGCGAAGCCCCCTCAATGCAACCTGGAAGTAATTGTGTCATAATCACGTGGCAGTCATGAGACTTTAGGTTTTGAAACTTTTTCTCCGACATGTTTATTATTCCCTTTATATTCGACGAGAAGCCAGACGGGATCTTGATGCTACTCAGGACTTCAAAAAAGATCTCCTTCTCCTCTTTGGTAAGAGCATAGCTGGCAGGACCTTGATACTTCTCTGGATTCAGGTTGTTTCCTTCGTGGATACTTTGCTGGTCGTGCCGTGCATCCGGTGTATCTTTTGTCTTCCCATACACGCCCAAGAAGTTTAGCAGGTTCACGCAAAGATTTTTCGTCACGTGCATCACGTCGATTGCAGAGTGAACCTCTAAGAATTTCCAGTAGGGTAGCTCCCAAAATATCGACTTCTTCTTCCACATGGGTACGTGTCCGTCAACATCATGCGGAACAGATTGTCCGCCGGGACCCTTTCCAAAGATCACTTTTAAATCCGTGACCATATCATATATAACTTCCCCATTAGGGCGGGTAGGCTTCGTTCGGTTATATGCCTCACCTCCGAAATGCTTTCCTCTCTTTCTTACGTGATGTTGTTTTGGAAGAAATCGACGATGCCCCGGTACACATTCTTGTTTCCCAAATAATTACTATCGAGTCTCACCTAAACAAGTGTGTGCATGCATTGTATCCCTTGTTTGACCGCCCCGAAATGTTACCAAGAGCAGGCCAATCATTGATGGTTACAAATAACAACGCTCGTAGGTTAAATTCCTTTTGTTCGTGCTCATCCCACACGGTACACCTTCGTCACGCCACAACTCTAAAAGTTCTTCAACCAATGGCCTCAGGTACACATCAATGTCGTTGCCGGGTTGCTTCGGGCCCTGGATGAGCACCGGCATCATAATGAACTTCCGCTTCATGCACAACCAAGGAGGAAGGTTATAGATACATAGAGTCACCGGCCGAGTGCTATGACTGGAGCTCTGCTCCCCGAAAGGATTAAAGCCATCCGTACTTAGACCAAATCTTAAGTTCCTTGCGTCATCTGAAAATGACTTGAACTCTCTGTCGATTTTTCTCCACCGCGACCCATCAGCGGGGTGTCTCAAGCATCACATCTTTCTTACGGTCCTCTTTGTGCCATCGCAACAACTTGGAATGCTCTTTGTTCCGGAACAAACGTTTCAACCGTGGTATTATAGGAGCATACCACATCACCTTCGCAGAACCCTCTTCCCGGGGGTGGACTCACCCTCAACATCGCCAGTGGTCATCTCGCCTTATCTTATACCTCAATGCACTACATACCGGGCATGCATTCAAATTCTCGTACTCCCCGCGGTAGAGGATGCGAGTCATTGATGCATGCATGTATCTTCCGCACCTCTAATCCTAGAGGGCAGACAACCTTCTTTGCTTCGTACGTGCTAGAGGGCAACACGTTCTCCCCTGGAAGCATCTTCTTTATTATTTTCAGCAACTTTTCAAATCCCTTGTCGAAGTACCATTCTCTCGCCTTCCACCGCAGACAATTCCAGCGTGGTACCCAGCTTTTTCGACCATTTTCGCAATTTGGGTACAACAGTTTGTTGTGATCCTCTAACATTTTCTCCAACTTCAACCTCTCCTTTTCATTTACGCAGTTCATCTTCGCATCAAGAATGGCCCGACCCAAATCGTCATCCGGGTCATCAAAAATCGGCTCATCGAAAATGGGCTCTTCTTCAGCTTCGTCTTCCCCCATTCTACTACCACCGTCTTCAGTGAATAAGGGATAGTTGTCACTATCCTCTTCTTCTTCGTTGTCTTCCAATATAACCCCTCTTTCTCCGTGCTTGGTCCAACAATTATAGCTGGGCATGAAACGGTTCTCCAGCAGGTGGACGTGAAGGGTCTTCGAGGTAGAGTAATCCTTCATATTCTTACAGGAACTACAAGGACAATATATGAAACCATTCGACCGCTTGTTTGCCTCAGCCACGTTGAGAAAATAATGCATGACAGTAATGAACTCGGGATGGCACCGGTCACCGTACATCCATTGTCGACTCATCTGCATTTTATATGTATATCAAAAATCATTAAATACACAACATCATGGATATATGAGTGACCAACTTAATTAATATTCAAGTTCATCACATAAAACTAATTGTTTTTTATAAAAAAAGAGGGCTCACCGAGGTGGTACCGTGCTTGGCTAGGGGACGATCGACAGCGGTAAGGACGGGGATGATATTAATTAAAACCTACAAAACATACCATAATTTCAGCTCAAATTGCATATAAAAAAATAAAATCACTAACTTAGGCATTTCATCGAACACCTTGCTTGCACTACAAAAATAATACGAGTTAAAACTACCAAAGAACTGAGCTAAATTAGGAACGCCGGAAGGAAGGATGATATTGCTAACCCTTGGATAGATGTATGCCGTTAATCTTGTTAAAATGGTGGAGAAAAATAAAGATTATTGGAGTGTGAGAGGTGCAAAATATTTGGAAATGTGAGAGGAGAAGTGAGAATGAGATATGCAGGGAGCTCGGGCTGCCGCGTGCTCAAATAGGGCACAGACCCTTTAGTACCGGTTCCTTACACGAACCGGTACTAAAGGTGCAACCTTGGCCCCACCACCGCCTGGAAATCGGGCCCAAACCCTTTAATACCGGTTCGTGTTACGAACCGGTATTAAAGGTCCATAACGAACCGGTATTGATGTCCCACGCACGGAACCGGTATTAATGCCCCCTTTAGTACCGGTTCGTTAGGAAACCGGTACTAAAGGCTTAGATGGATGAGAGGTTTTCTACTAGTGGAGTTAGCACTCAGGTGACTCACAACTCATCAAGAAAGAGTAAGAGGAGGTCCCCTAAAATTGTCCTCTCGGCCTCTACTATCTATATATTATGTCTATGCATGTCAGCTGTCACCAGGCCCAGGAACTAAACAATGGAGTCTGATAGTAGCCAGTACAATTTGAAGTGTGGACATAACCTAATTATTATTTTTATTTAATTACATTACACACAGAAAAAACATTCAGACAGATTTAATTAAATCAATTAGAGTCTGAGACTAGTAGGCATTCGGGAGCAAATCGATACTCGCACTTCTCCAGTATGGGCTTCTAGAAGGGCAAATTGAAATTAAGAAAAAGTCCAAACAGGCCATCGACGAGCAAAAGAAGAACGGCGCAGGGCCGTCCACCATCGTCCTCTCCTCGTCCTCGTCCTCCTTCTCCTTCGAGTGGACGACGACGTCGGTGTCAGAGACGACTCCGAGCACCCACTCCTCGGACTTCGACTGGGAGTCGGACGAGTAGTTTAAAAATTAGTCAAATTTCGTATTTTCGTCCTCTACGTCGCGTTGTGTCGTTGAACTTTTAATATATTCGTATTTTTAATCAAATTTTCATAGTTTGTTTGATTAATTTTGAAATGAACGGTCGAATTTAGCAGTTTGCGCCGCGCCGCGCGCTGCAAAATAGAGCCTCCGACGGAGGTGTTTTTTCCGTACCAACGCGCGCTGCAAAATGAAGCATCCGGCGGGGGAAAATTCGGTATCACGCGCGCCAGCGGTTTACAGCGTGGCGAAACAGAGGTTTAGCGTGCCGGCTTTTTGTGCGCCTGTTAGAGATGCTCTAAGGATGCTTCCGGCTCTGTTTCTAGCTGAAATTTTCTCGATGCCCTTTGGTGACCAGGAGCCGTCCCGCGGTGTCGGTGTGCGGCGGTGGCTGTTTGCTGGACAGGGCAATGGAGAATTGGGGGATGGTGGATGGGTGCCTGGTGCGGTCCGACATGAGTACTTATTGCTTCCGTGCGAGGGTTAAAAAAGGGTTTACCAAATGACATGCATGCCGCCCCACACTGCACGTTGTCCGTGTTACAGGCCATTCCCTAAGACTGCTCATAGTGGGAGTAACATAGATAGTAACATCACACATCTCAAGGCATTTTGGTGATATGACATGCTAATAAATGAGGAAAGAGAATGAGATGGTGTTATCACCAGAATTTGACCGGATCAGAGGTGGGCCGCGATTGAAGATGAGCTTGAAGAATATCCATAGAAGGAATACATGAATCGGCCTTGTATACAAAGTTTGGGCTAGTTTGCCCGTGTATCTGTAATCATAGTAGGATACGTGTCGGTTAGACAGAGTTTGGGCCCGTGCCCGGTTGGGATTATTCCCACGTTAGAAAGTCTACGGACTATAAATATGTATCTAGGGTTTATGAAATAAACAACAATCACGTTCACCACAAACCAATCTAGGCGCATCACCAACTCCCCCGTCTCGAGGGTTTCTTCCGGGTAAGCATCATGCTGCCTAGATCGCATCTTGCGATCTAGGCAGCACACGTTTATTCGTCGCTCATGCGTTGCTCGTACTGAAGCCTTTTTGATGGCGAGCAACGTAGTTATCATAGATGTTTTAGGGTTAGTATTGTTCATCATATCATATGCTATCGTCGTGCGACCCTTAGGCATCTAGCCGCCCTTACACCTATCTTGGGTGTAAGGGCGGCACCCCGCTTGATCATTATTTAGTAGATCCGATCCGTTATGATTGCTCCTTGTTCTTCAAGGATTAGTTTAATATCTGCATCGTTAGGCCTTACAAACGGGTTGAAGGATCCAGTGGCGCGTAGGGTGTAGATTGCTAGCCCTAGACAGGATGTTCCGAGGATCAACCTCGTGTTGGTTTTTAGGCCTTGTCTAGGGTCGGTTTACGATCACCGTGCGTGGCCGCCAGGCTCAATCACGAGTAGGATGTTCCGATTATGCGGTGAAAACCCTAAATCGTAGTAGGTTGTTTTAGCTTTGTTTTGATCAAGCAGGACCACCATCTGATCGTACACCTCGTACGCATCATGGGTGAATCGGCTCCTTGAGCCGATTCACAGGATAACCTGAGAGCCGATCGAGGCTCGTATTTAATGTTTACGTGTATGCCATGCAGGAAACTAAGCGAGGCATCATCCAACACCTTCCTGACCAGGTATAGGTCAGGTGGCACGCCCTTGCATCAGCATCGGACGTGCGTGCCGAGGCTTTGCGGGCCGTCGCTCGGAGGGACCAGGGCCAGCCGCAGTCCTGGGAGATTCCCGGCTCTACGGTGTTGCCCGTCGCTGCCCGCCGGTGGGTTTCGACCGCAACACATTCGCACGCCGGTGGGACCATCTTCGACATCAACATCGCCATCCATCGAGATGCGAAGGCACTCCAGGTCGAGGACCGACCAGGAGCTCAAGAAGCATGACGAGATCAAGCGGTCCTCGAGCGACCTCATCGGCTCTTTCACGAACCGCTCACACGACATCGGTTTTTTGAGAACTACGGCGGAGAAACTCCTCGTTTCATCTTTATATAAGGGTTCCAAAGTTCTTACATGGTGCACAAGGAGTGCTCCAAGAGAGAGAGTTTTTATACTACCAAACTCAAAACGAGAAAAAAAAAAGATAAAGGGTGGGAGGGGCGGCATAGGGTGGTCTGGTGAGGAGACCACACCACCCTTTTACATTTTATGCGAGCAAAAGAAGTAGCAACTGAAGCTGAGCTTTATGTTCTTCCCTGATCCTGCACCCAATCACTTCTAAGTCTTGCCGAAGCTGTCTCTTCCAAGTAGGTATTTCCGGCTGGACCCCCTCGAACAACTTCTTGTTTCTAATCTTCCAAATATTCCACACGGCATCAGGTGGAAAGGGTTCTCACCGGAAGGCGCGCTCGATGGAGTGGACCTGTCCACCCCGTCAGAAGAACGCACCAGGTCGCTGCGTCAGGAGATTAACTTCATGGTGGCTCATTCGCTGCACCGCCATTCCGAGAGCCTCGGTGAACACTTTGGAGCGTGTCGCTCTGCGCGTGATCCAGGAAATCATGAGCCATCAATATTCTCCGTCAGGACCAGCTCTGGGGACTCACCAAGGAGAGATGCCACTCCAGTCCCGTCCACCGCTGCCGTTCGCGTTGGCAGCACCAGAAGTGCCGAGTTCATCGGCATACGTCGTCTACAAGATCGGTGGTGACCCTAGTGACTACCAATTCTTGCATGAGGCGCCTAAGGAGATCCCGCACGGATACACGTGCGCATACGTGCCGGACTGCAGTAACTGGGCACTCTCGAACCAGGCTGCAACAGCAGGGACTTCCGGAACAGCAGGAGGAACTTCGGGAACAGATCTTGAGAAGCAGACGTGGCTAGCTAAGTATGCCACTCCGACAAACCTCCAGAGCTCAGCTCCTGCAGTTGGCTCAGAGGCTGGAAAAGCAAGCATGGCTGGCTAAGTATGCCACCCCGGCGAATCTTCAGAGTTCGACGCTGCAGCCATCACCGCGGATCAGATTTGTACAATCCTGAAAGACCAGTTCGGCATGATGCCGAAAAGGAGGACAATTGGCTATTCCAAGCCGTACCCCAATGAGTACGAGTTGATCCCTCTACCACCCAAATATCGGCTCCCTGATTTCACCAAGTTTAATGGATCAGATGGTTCCAGCTCCATCGAGCATGTGAGCCGATATTTGGCACAGCTGGGCACGATCTCAGCATCAGACGAGCTGCGCGTGAGGTTCTTCGCACAGTCCCTCACAGGATCGGCTTTTGGGTGGTACACGTCGCTGCCACCAGACTCAATCCGGACTTGGAAGCAGTTGGAAGAGCAGTTCCACGTGCGGTATCACTCAGAGGCTTCCGAGGCTGGCATTGCCGATCTAGCACAAGTACGACAGAAGCGCGGGGAAACAGTGTCGGAATACGTCCAGCGCTTCGGGACCGTTAGGAACCGATGCTATTCGGTTCATGTGAGTGAAAAAGAAGCGATCGAGTTGGCGGTGGTGGGTCTCTCATCATCGATCAAGGACGTGGCCTCCCAAGCGAGACTACCCTTCACCGGCGCACATGGTGCGAAGCTGTCGGCATATGAACAACGCCACTCGGATGTTTACCGGGATAAATTCAAGCGTGCGGTGGTCCTGGTTGAGGCAGATGAAGATGAAGGTGCTGCGGGAGATCAAGAGGTAGCAGTGGCTGAATGGACTCGGGGGGCAAGCCCCGTGTCCTGCAAGTGGGTTAAGCCACAAGGTCCTCCAGAAGGGTTTGACTTCGACGTGACCAAAGCTGAGCAAATTTTCGACCTCTTACTCAAGGAGAAGCAGCTAAAGTTACCCGAAGGCCACAAGATCCCCACGGTGCAAGAGCTGAACGGAAAGCCATACTGCAAGTGGCATAACACGTTCACCCACGCCACCAACGACTGCGGGTGTGGCGTCGGCAAGTCCAAATGGCGATAGAACAAGGGCGGCTAATTTTCAGCCGATACGCCATGAAGGTCGACACACGCCCCTTCCCCGCCGTTAACATGGTGGAGTGCACTTACCATGGAGGGTGCCAGCCAGGATTCTCGTGCAATATCAACATGGTAGGACCTGGGCACCACTCTGGTAAGGACGGAGATGAGGGCAGCTGCTCTCATAGCAAGGACACGGAGGAAGCCGCTCCACGCGATCGGCTCCGTCACAATGGCAAGCGCTACATCACAGAGGGAGAAGTGCGGAACGTAAGATATCAGCGACCTCTCTCTGACCACCTCCTCAACAAGTATGTGGGTCAATATGACCAACGCCGGCGGTACAACGACGATGATGAAAGAGATCGTCTGGCTAGGGACGCCAGGAGGCACCGTCGGCATGATCGCGACGAGGAGAGATATGAGCGCCACGCCAAGGGAAAGTCGAGAGAGCAAGACGACGTGGATAGGCACTGGGACTGCCCCTTCTTCAGACATTGCTGGGATTCAGGAATGAGCCGATTGCCTACAATCGGCAATTGTCCAGAGTGTAGACAAAAGAAGAAGGATGCAGCTAACGTGTCCGTGTTCAAACGTCTAGGGCCTCTCCCGCCTCGGAACAAGCACGCTGAGTCCTCTCGGGTAGAAGATCTCGAGGAACTAGAGGACGATGATGAAGAAGAAGACAAGTATCATCGGCCAAGGTGGTGCCCCGATGGGCTCAGCCGTTCCCAAAAGCGAAGGGTTCAGCGACTACGTGGTTTGGAGGAAGCCGAAAGTGTTATACCTGCACACGTTGAGGAAGGCGCGGCCTGATCCGGCCGCTAAAATTCAGCGAACCCTGGACGAAGAAGGTCGGCCACAAAGGAAAGAGTGGCGCCCCAGACAAAAGAAAGCCGATGATGAGACATCGGCTGGCACAAACATGGTCTTCATCCTTCCAACGGAGTTTAGTGCTCCGAGATTAGACGAAGCACCCGTGGCACAACTTGATTGCAGCCCACGGCCGGTCATCTTTGAGAAGCCACGAGAAAGAAGCTACGAGCATCCGAAGGCCCCGTACTTGCGAGGCTACATCAATGGGCAGCCTCGTCAACAAGATGTCTGGTGGACACCGGAGCGGCGATCAACATTATGCCATACTCCATGCTACGTCGGTTGGGACGCTCTAGCTCGGATCCGATCAAGACCAATGTGACACCGAGCGATTTCAACGGCCAAGCATCCGACGCCCAAGGTGTTACGAACGTGGATCCGACCGTAGGAAGGAAAACCGTCCCTACGACGTTCTTTATTGTCGACAGCAAGAGCACCTATGCTCGTCCTACTAGGGAGAGATTGGATCCACGCCAATCTGTTGCATTCCATCCACGATGCACCAATGCCTAATACAGTGGGATGGAGATGAAGTAGAAGTCGTCCACGCAGATGATTCGGCCGAGATTTCAACGGCTGGCATGAACGTTTGGGAGACATCAGGCCAAGAGCCACTCTCAGGCATCAATTTGGACGACTGCGAGCGCATCGACGTGACAAAGGACGGGGTTAGGATGGTTTTATCCACCGGCCTGACCGTGTAACAAGAGCAACATCTATGGACAAACGTGGCGATGCCGGTCCATGTGATCGGCCCCAAGGATCTATGGAGGAACATTGCAAAACCTTCATTGAGCAATGCAATCAATATGGAGGCCGATTCTAGCAATCGGCCAAAATTATCCTCACCATGCGTTCTGCCTGGGTTCAACACGGGCAATGGGTTTACGTCGGCTGATGAGCTGGAAGAAGTCAACACTATTCCTAACCGAGCCGACGTTCACATTTAGTGCCTTGGCTAACCACAGAGCCGATATCAGCAGATACCTGGCAGAATCGGCTCGGGGGGCACCTAATCAGATGAACATGTGCGATACATGTGCGGTGAAACATTGGGGGCCGATAGAAAAAATCGGCCCGTAAAAAAAAGCCGATGCATAGCCATCGACTCTAGCACAATTTCATGGGATCTACCAGTTGCGTGTTCAAAACACAAGGATCTCCAACTCTGTATCAGAGGAGTTTTGTTTCTGAGCCGTTGTGTGATCATATGCAATATCGATTTCAACGGAAGGAAGGTGATCAGCTCTGGCTGACTCTGCGTGGCAGCTTTCTCAGGTGTGATCGAGCTCAGGTCCATTTGTCTAAATTGCGTGTCCTCATCACTGTTTGCGCCTTGACTGGTGCTCGGGGGGCAACTGACCTGGTAGATGCTCTGTTTTTAGAAGCCGATTGGAGAGTCATCGGCTGGTCCCGCGTCGCAATCTCCTTCAAAAGGCGGCAAGTTCTTGCAAAAGAGGGATCCATCATCACCGATAGGGAGTTGGCTCTGGGCTATCTGGTTGCTGCAAAGGAACAGAGCAGGTGATATCTGTTCTGCAGAAGTATCGGCTTCAGCGTCTAGTCGGTTCAGCAGCGGTTCTAGGACTCTTTTGAAGGCATCAGTCTTCCACATTGTCCACCAGAGCTCAAGGTCATCGGTCGAAAACATGAAGGTTAGATCGTGGGGGATTGATGCGTTGACATCGGCTTATTGAGCATTGACCAAGTTCACGATCACTCCGTAGTCAAAGAGATGAAGAGCGGATTATGAGGGACCGGTGCGTGGCTATCGGTTCATTGAGCATTGGCTAAGTGGACAATCGGCAAAATCAGTATGAAAGGAAATCGGCAAAGTCAAGTTAAGGGGAATTCTTCATTAATACTGGGATTTCTTACAATGAAGAGCCGATTGCTCAAGAAAGGAAGAACAAAAGAAGAGCCGATTGCTCAGGGACTATTAATCCTACATTGCTAATCCTCGCTAGCATCATCGTCGGCATCGGAGCTGCCGTCGGCGCTACCTCCGGAGACTTCCTCGTCGGCTGCTGCCCGGCCTTCGGCCGGAGCCTCTTCTTCCTCGTCATCATCATCATCCTCGCTGTCCGCCCAAGCGCGGAAGCGCTTCGCCGGCGGATACCCAGCGGAACAGGAGGAATCATCCTCCTCCTCTTCTTCTCCTTCCTCGTTATCATCATCGTCCTCGCTGTCCGCCCACATGCGGGAGCGCTTCGTCGGCGGGTGCCTGGCGGAGGAGGGGGATTCATCCTCTTCCTCTTTCTCCTCTACTTCTTCTTCTTTCTCCTCCTTGTCGGAGGAGGTGGGGTTCGCCCCGGAGTGGAGGTCGTCTTCACTCTTGCTCTTCGGCGAAGATTGGAGGGAGAGGCCTGAGGAGATAGAAGAAGAGGAAGACTTTGCTACAGGGGAAGAGGTTTTTTTTTGGGTGCTGGTGGACAGAACAGAGCAGGGGGATGAAGTGGCGAACCGTTCGGCGCAGATAAATAAAGGGGTTGTAGTGGAGATTTAATGCCATGACGGTTCTCGAGGGCGTGATGCCGAAACTATCAATTCGTGCAGAGAAGCCAAGGAGGCGAGGCGAAATAATGAAAGATTCTGCGGCAGTTTTACTCTGCCACGACGTGACCCGACGAAGGAAAAGCATAATGATTTTGGAATTGTCATTTCCAAAACCAGGGGGGCATGTGTTATCACCAGAATTTGACCGGATTAGAGGTGGGCCGCGATTGAAGATGAGCTTGAAGAATATACATAGAAGGAATACATGAATCGGCCTTGTATACAAAGTTTGGGCTAGTTTTCCCGTGTATCTGTACCATAGTAGGATACGTGTCGGTTAGACAAAGTTTGGGCCCGTGCCCGGTTGGGATTATTCCCACGTTAGAAAGTCTACGGACTATAAATATGTATCTAGGGTTTATGAAATAAACAACAATCACGTTCACCACAAACCAATCTAGGCGCATCGCCAACTCCCCGTCTCGAGGGTTTCTTCCGGGTAAGCATCATGCTGCCTAGATCGCATCTTGCGATCTAGGCAGCACACGTTTATTCGTCGCTCATGCGTTGCTCGTCATCGAAGCCTTTTTGATGGCGAGCAACGTAGTTATCATAGATGTTTTAGGGTTAGCATTGTTCATCATATCATATGCTATCATCGTGCGACCCTTAGGCATCTAGCCGCCCTTACACCTATCTTGGGTGTAAGGGCGGCACCCCGCTTGATCATTATTTAGTAGATCCGATCCGTTATGATTGCTCCTTGTTCTTCAAGGATTAGTTTAATATCTGCATCATTAGGCCTTACAAACGGGTTGAAGGATCCAGTGGCGCGTAGGGTGTAGTTTGCTAGCCCTAGACAGGATGTTCCGAGGATCAACCTCGTGTTGGTTTTTAGGCCTTGTCTAGGGTCGGTTTACGATCACCGTGCGTGGCCGCGAGCTCAATCACGAGTAGGATGTTCCGATTATGCGGTGAAAACCCTAAATCGTAGTAGGTCGTTTTAGCTTTGTTTTGATCAAGCAGGACCACCATCCGATCGTACACCTCGTACGCATCATGGGTGGATCGGCTCCTTGAGCCGATTCACGAGGATAACCCGAGAGCCGATCGAGTCTCGTATTTAATGTTTACGTGTATGCCATGCGAGGAAACTAAGCGAGGCATCATCCAACACCTTCCCGACCAGGTATAGGTCAGGTGGCACGCCCTTGCATCAGCATCGGACGTGCGTGCCGAGGCTTTGCGGGCCGTCGCTCGGAGGGACCAGGGCCAGCCGCAGTCCTGGGAGATTCCCGGCTCTACGGTGTTGCCCGTCGCTGCCCGCCGGTGGGTTTCTGACCGCAACAGATGGTAACTAGCTATGTTACCATAACATCACACACATCAAGACAAGATGAGTCTATAACATAATAAATGATACAATTCATGACACCACATATAAGTTACTACCCACTATGAAGGTAGTAACCTAAACTAGTATCATGGTATATGTTACTAGTCTAAGTTACTCCCCACTATGGCATCCCCACATCCTGCCACCGTATCGGTCGTGTATTCCACTATTTTGGCTAATACGACGGCTTACCACCATTATTAAGGCGTGCATCGCGAGCACCAGCCACCGGCTGGATATCGGCGCTCACATGCCGCCCGGTCCCATATATGCAGTCTCGTCCAATCTCGTGCTTTTCTAACACCATTTCAGTCAAAACTCTCCACCCCGACACTTCTATCCCAATGCCCCGATGAGCTTCTCCGCCAACCCATCGACACTGCCCCACGTCTACCCCGTCGCCCCGACGAGCTCCTCCTCCAACCATGTTTGAATCAATGGTAAGATCTTCCTGTTTTTTGCTAGCTAATAATTAGCTCTGATGGTGTCCAGCGATTTATGAAAATATTAATCAAAAATTATCCAAAAGTATATTTTGTGTACTAGATCTGATTGATGTTGTGAACTGATTTTGCAATGCCCGAATTCATCCACTCGTCACTCATGACAGGAACCTTAATTTCAGTTGCACCGAGGTAGGATGTCAACACCCGGATTTTTAAGTCCAGATGCCTATTATGTACATCGCAATCCCATGAAGATTGTTTTTGCGAGACATAACAGTTGAATATCATAGAGTCATCATTCATTACAACACATAATCGTCTTACAACAATAGATCACATGATCTAATATTACACAAATAGTTGATCTAATGACCAACAACAGAATACGTAGCGGAAGCGAAGTAGTAGTGGACTATCTATTCCACAGGCAACGCTTGACGTTAGAAGATGCAACTAGTTATCGTAGACGTCCTGTTGTCCGTCGTCTTGATACTGTTGCTCCTCTTCATAGTCTGGCATTTGAATAGCCAGGGATACAGCCATGAGTACTTTAAAGTACTCGCAAACTAATACTAATGTAATTACTTATCAATTGTAATAAGGGGTGCTAAGCTCTAGGTTTATTTGCATAAAGCTAAGTTTAGTTCATAAACATTTAGTAAAGACTCGTCATTTGCTAGACTAACTCAAGTGGGAACATTAGTGTCATTCCCACAAATCAGTTGTGATTCAAGTCAAGTCACCTTTCAATTCATCATTCCTTTTTAAGACAAAAGTTCTGACAACGGAACAGTATGACCTTTCCAATCGTCTGTAACCGTGGACACGGCTATTCGAATAGGTTTAACACTCGCGAGAGGTTGTACTCTTGTGCCACAACTTTTGATTACATCCGTCGAGGATAACCCCGAATCATCGTAACTCAGTACGCGGATCATCAACCATAACCTTTCACTTATATACCCTAGTATAGGCACCTCTCCCCATGAGCTTGGCCTCCCGGTGAAGACAAACCGTCAACCCGGGAACTTCACAGGGCTTGGGTCTGACGTTCACCTCATATTCACATAATTTCACTTTTAACGGACGCAGCCTCGGCCTAACCCCTATGATGCTTTTTTAGAGGGAACCCATACTAAGATACACAAACTTCTAGTTAAGCCCTACCCATAATCAGGTATTGTGGGGGTACTTGTATAATTGGAAGGGTATCGCATCCGAATCCAATCATTAGTTTTCATCAAAATCACCAAGTCAAAACATGTCACATTCACCTTCAAAGTGTTTCAAATTCATTTCATTTCACATGTTCCCATCTAGAGTAGTCAATTTTATTTAGTTAGCAATAGCATCTAGTCATGAGGGGTGCTATCTATCTTTGATTTGCTCTATGCTAACTTTGATGCTCTTGTTCTACTCTAGACCAAGTGAATCATAAATCAAAAGTAAACTTTGAAATACAATAAGCAACATAATTGCAAGGTAAAAACATGGGATAGGTTGATTAGACATAAAGTAAATAGTGATGGTGCCTTGCTCTGGTAGAGCTTTGCATTAGGGTGGTTTGCAAGAATATTAGCTTGCCTTGAGTGGTGTAGTGATAAAAGTTCTCTTCCTCCTCCTGAGAGTAGACCTCCTCCTCCTGGTACTCCTCGGTACTAGCGTCTATATACGAATACGAGGTATACAATCACCACACAAACTTAAATACTAAGCGAAACACACCATTGATTCACACTAGTTACTCTATCACACACATTAATCATAAGAGGGGTTGACTTGTGTTTTAAAACTTGTAAGAGAAAATAATTTCCTCTCATTTAATCTTCTCAAGATTTAAATTTCTCAAATAATAATGTATGATCATAGGTTGACCAAGGTCAACACTTCTCATATATCATTTGGGAAAAGATTTAAGTGAGATACTATATCTCATGCAATTTAAAACTACTATGGAACAATTTAATATCATGAAGTGGTCTAATATGAGGTGCAACATACTAAGATCATTACCTCATATTGGACTAGTCAAGATAATGATTTAAATGAGAGAGTATGCAAACAATTTAATTTAGATGATTTAAATGAACTAGAAATGGCTCCATAGCCATTATTTTGCTCTAGTCCATGATCATGCAAACAACTCTGCTATATTTTGGCAAAAACAATTAGAGTATGTCAAATGTGATTTATGAGAGTTGGAAACAACTCAAAATCACTTATGGTTGAATTTTAAATAAAGTTTGAATTTTGAAAAGGCCATGCCTTGTTATTTTTACTATTTGAAATCTACAATGAATCTGAGGGTGAGACCAGTGGGGTTCTTTGGATAATTTCATAAGCTTCCCAAATATATAAAATTCAAAAAAATTGGTTCAGCCGATTTGAAACTATTTAAGTTTTACCAAAGCATCTGCAAGCAATTCAAACAAAACCTAAATTTGAATTTGAATTACTGGGCTTCGGCGGGAAAGTTAAATGGGCCACAGAGAGGAAAATTAAACGGGCCAGCCCACTTCGCGTCTAGCACAAGCAGGCCGCCTAACATGGTGGGCTCCACCTGTCAGCGCCACTTAACAAGCGAATCGGTACAAGGGATAGGTGGCGTTGGATTAGAACTCGATCTAACGGCGCACGAGCATCGTCGTCTCCGACGAGATGCCGTGGCTTTGGCGGCGAGAGTGGGGGGTCGGAGAGCCTACCGGGGCTCCGGCGGTCGACGGCGAGGTGCGCGGCGATGTTGGCGAGGATGGGGAGTCGACTAGTACCGGCGGCGTGGCGTGGGGAAGCTCCAATCGACGGTGAGGATCTCCGGGTACTGGCGGGCTCCGGCTCCAAATTGGCGGTGCTCCGGTGCTAATGTGGCTAGGCAACTGGTCGAGGAGAAGCAGAGATGGGAGGAGAAGCAGTGAGTGTGAAGAGTTGGGGTGCGGGAGTGCTCAATTTATAGAGGGGGAGGTGACTGGTGGGTGCCCGTGGAGGTCGAGCATGGCGCGGCGGTTCCAGTAAGCGAAGGGCCAACACGAGGACGGAGTGGTGTAGGCGGCATCGTGGCGATGCTCAACGACTAGCTGGCGCAAAGAAAAGGTGAGGTGATCGCTCGGGATGATGTCGCGTCTGTCTCAGTACTGGCGGCAAATATTTGAGGAGGACGACGGCGATGGCGCACGCGTAGGTGCTTGAGCGTGTCTACGTGCTAGCTGGAGAGGTGGTGATGCGCTAGGCTGCGGCGGAGAGCTAGGGGAGGACGGAGGTGATGGGTCGAGCCCATGCTCTGGCGCATCCAGTGCGTGCTCACCGCATAGCTGGCATGGTTCTGGGTGTTCTGGGCGCGTGCTGGCCTGGCCAATGCCAGCCTCGCGCGAGCCAGGGCCGTGCATGGAGCTCATCAGTGATGCCAGGGGAGTGTACTGGGCAAGGTTAAAGTGAGAGAGGAGGAGCAGAGAGATGGGTGGCATGCTGGCCGGCATGGTGCACGGCATGGTGATGAAAGGGTGATGGGATTCGTAGCATAGAAAACAAAAAATTTCCTACCGCGAGAACGCAATCCAAGCCAAGATGCAATATAGAAGATGGTGGCAACGAGGGGATGAAGGAGATTAAACCTTGAAGATTTCCAAAGCCTACGATATTAGATCTCGTTGTTGCAGAAGATGATCACTTGCCGCTTTCAAAAGCGCGTAGAAGATCTTGACGGTGCCACAATCGGGCAGCACCTCCGTACTCGGTCACACGTTCGGTGTTGATGAAGACGACGTCCTTCTCCCCGTTCCAGCGGGCAGCGGAAGTAGTAGATCCTCCTTGGAATCCCGGCAGCACGACGGCGTGGTGGCGGTGTCGATGGAGATCTCCGGCGGAGCTTCGCTAAGCGTATGCGGGAGAGGTAGTGGAGGAGGGGCGGCTAGGGTTTGGGAGAGGGGGCACCGGCCACTGAGGGGTGCGGCCAACTAGGGCTTGGTGTGGCCGGCCCCCTCCCCTTGCTCCTCATTATATAGGTGGAACCCCCAAGTGTTGGACTACAAGTCTTCGAATAAGACCCAAACCCAAAACCTTCCATGTGAAGGGAAACCTACCCAAGGTGGGATTCCCACTCTAGGTGGGATTCCCACCTTTCCTTGGAGGGGTGGCCGGCCACCTTGGTGGAGTCCACCTGGGACTCCACCCCTTAGGGTTGGCCGGCCATGCTAGGTGGAGTCCCTCCGGGACTCCGCCTTCCATAGTGATTTCTTCCGGACTTTTCTAGAACCTTCCATAAATGCACCGGATCATTTTCAAACTTATAAAATGACTTCCTATATATGAATCTTATTCTCCGGACCATTCCGGAACTCCTCGTGATGTCCTGGATCCCATCCGAGACTCTGAACAAAACTTCGAACTCCATTCCATATTCAATATCTACTAATACGACATCAAACCTTAAGTGTGTCACCCTACGGTTCGCGAACTATGTAGACATGGTAGAGACCTCTCTCCGACCAATAACCAATAGCGGGATCTGGAGATCCATAATGGATCCCACATATTCAACATTGACTTAGTGATCGAATGAACCATTCACATATGATACCGATTCCCTTTGTCACGCGATATTTTACTTGTCCGAGGTTTGATCATCGGTATCTCTATACCTTGTTCAACCTCGTCTCCTGACAAGTACTCTTTACTCGTACCGTGGTATGTGGTCTCTTATGAACCATTCATATGCTTGCAAGCTAATTAGACGATATTCCACCGAGAGGGCCCAGAATATATCTATCCGTCATCGGGATGGACAAATCCCACTGTTGATCCATATGCCTCAACTCATACTTTCCGGATACTTAATCCCACCTTTATAACCACCCATTTACGCAGTGGCGTTTGATGTAATCAAAGTACCTTTCCTGTATAAGTGATTTACATGATCTCATGGTTGAAAGGACTAGGTAACTATGTATCGAAAGCTTATAGCAAATAACTTAATGACGTGATCTTATGCTACGCTTAATTGGGTGTGTCCATTACATCATTCACATAATGACATAACCTTGTTATTAATAACATCCAATGTTCATGATCATGAAACTATGATCATCTATTAATCAACAAGCTAGTTATACAAGAGGCTTACTAGGGACTCATTGTTGTTTACATAACACACATGTATCAATGTTTCGGTTAATACAATTATAGCATGGTATATAAACATTTATCATAAACACAAAGATATATAATAACCACTTTATTATTGCCTCTTGGGCATATCTCCAACAGTCTCCCACTTGCACTAGAGTCAATAATCTAGATTACATTGTAAGGTACCTAACACCCATGGCATTCTGGTGTTGGTCATGCTTTGCCCTAGGGTGAGCTTTAGTCAACGGATCTGCTAGATTCAGATCAGTGTGTACTTTGCAAATCTTTACTTCTCCCTCTTCTTTTTTTTGAAGGTAAAACAGTGGGTAAAACCCACTGCAATTTTTATTATTTATTTATTAAAGCAAAAAACAGAGTATTTATTGCATAGAGAGAGTGAGAAACTCTCAAAAGGAGAAAAAAACGAAGAAGAAAAGAACAAAGAAAGAAATAAAAAAACTAAGACATAGTCTGAATCCAATCCTTGAAAAGAGCAAAGTGTTTTTTCTTCATTCTGTGCACTAGAAGCCTTAGTTCTTGAAGATATATAGCTTTCCAACTGTTGAAGTCTGCATTCTGATCTTTAAAAACTTTGTTATTTCTGATAATCCAAATGCCCCAAGCAGACAACATAATGATCTCCATAGCAAAAGGTAGATTGATCCTTTTCTTCATTTCCTCTAAAGCCTCCAGTATCGATAATCTTTTATTCCGTTGCGGACATACAAAATCCCAGCATTGGTCTGCAAATGGACATGTCCAGAAAAGATGCACAAGAGTTTCTTCTGTATTGCAGTTTCTCACCGCACAATTATGAGATTGTAACTGAAAGTTCTTTCTTCTCAAAAGATTTCTTGTATTTAATCTATCATGAAGTAATAGCCAAAAGAAGAACTTATGCTTTGCTTGACAAGAAGATTCCCAAATAGATGTAAAGATCTTTGGTGTTGGAATGGATCCAATCATAGCTTTATATGCTCTTTGTGAAGAAAATTCTGTACTCCCCCAAATGTATGTCCAATTATCCTTATTTCCTTCTTGAATGATTGTGAGAGTACTTTGGCATAAACTTTCCAAACTCTGAAACTCCACATAAGCCTGCTGGGAGAGAGGCAGATGAAAAAGATCTTCCAGATACTCTGTATTGACAACCTTTGCCACAGACCAATCAGTGTGTTTGGCAAAAGTTATAAGATGAGGAAATTTGTGTTGTAAACAATTATGTTCCCAAAGATCAGTCCAGAAGTTCACAATGTTTCCTTTTCCAATATTGCATCTTGCCATAGATTTGTAAATGTCAAGCAACTTAAGATGTGATTTCCACCAGAAAGAGGCATCTGACTTGTGTGTGGGAATATTGTCATTTGAGTAATATGCTTCTCTGATTAAATTCACCCAAGGTATATCATGACTGTTGAAGAATTTGTGCAGATTCTTTAACATGAGAGCTTTATTTTGAATATCCAGATTGAGCACACCTAAACCACCTTGTTCTTTAGGTTTGCAAATTTTTTTCCATGCTATAAGAGCAGAGCCATTTGCTTGGACCTCAGAATTTTTCTTTCTCCATAAACAATGTCTCATGTACTTTACCACTTGCTCCTTTATTGCCACAGGTACATCAAAGCAACACATGAAGAAAATTGGCATTGAGGCCGGGACTGATTTCACCAAGCTCGTAATTTTCCTCCATAGTTTAAGAAATCTGCAATCCCTCCTAGCCTAGCTTGTGTTCTTTGAACAATGGGTAAAAAATGCTCCATGGAAGGTTTCACAATACTTAAAGGTAGTCCAAGATAAGTGAAAGGAAGAGATCCTTTTTTACAATTAATTGTTGCAGACAGATGGTTCAGCCTTTCCTCACTCAAATTTATGGGTATCATGTTTGATTTATTGTAATTTACTTTCAGCCCAGTGGAATCAGCAAAAGATTGTAGCAAAGCTTTAAGGCAGATAAGATTTCTGGCATCTGCCTTCATCACAACCCGAGTGGCATCAGCATATTGCACAATTGGAAAGTCAGGACAGGCGACTTGAAGGAATTGGTTTGTCTATTAAGCCTTGTGCCATAGCTTTATTCAAGATGGTCTGAAGAAGATCTGCTGCTAACACAAAAAGAAGGGGGGAGAGGGGATCTCCTTGTCTAACCCCTCTCTTACAATAGAATTTCTTTCCAGGAGTTCCATTCAGAAGAATAGCAGAAGTTCCAGAACTAAGAATTACTCTCCCTCTTCGATGTACTCGCGAATCGAATGATAACGCAGCTTGATATGCTTCAGCCTTTTGTGTGACCTTGGTTCTTGTGCATTGGCGATGGCACCCATGTTGTCACAATAGATGACTAGTGGGTCCAATGCACTAGGAAACACACCAAGCTCAACTATGTACCTCTTCATCCATACCGCTTCTGATGAAGCCTCTGAAGCCGCTATGTATTCCGATTCTATTGAAGACTTCGCCACTGTGCACTGCTTCGAGCTTGACCAGCTTACTGCAGCACCATTCAATATAAACACGTACCCAAGTCGAGACTTAGAGTCATCAGGATCAGTGTTCCAACTTACATCGGTGTAACTGGTTACAACGAGCTCTTGGTCACCTCCATAACAAAGAAACATATCCTTAGTTCTTTTTAAATACTTCAGGATATTCTTGACCGCTGTCCAGTGTTCCATTCGTGGATCACTTTGATATCTGCTAGTCAAACTAACAACATGTGCTATATCCGGTCTAGTACATAGCATGGCATACATGATAGAGCCTACTGCCGAGGCATAGGGGATCTGATTCATCCTTTCTCTTTCTTCTACCGTAGCCGGACCTTGAGTTTTACTCAAGACCTTACCTGGTAACATAGGTAAGGACCCTTCTTACTTTCGTCCATTCTAAACTTCTTTAGAATCTTATCCAGGTATGTACTCCGTGAAAGCCCTATTAGGCGTCTTGATCTATCTCTATAAATCTTGATGCCTAAAATGTACGATGCTTCACCAAGGTCTTTCATTGAAAAACTTTTATTCAAATAACCTTTTACCATTGCTTAATAGTTCTATATCATTCCCAATCAATAATATGTCATCTACATATAATATCGGGAATGCTACTGAGCTCCCACTCACTTTCTTGTAAATACAGGCCTCTCCATGGCACTGTATAAACCCGAAGTCTTTGATCACCTTATCAAAACGTAGGTTCCAACTTCTGGATGCTTGCTTCAGTCCATAAATTGAACGCTGAAGCTTGCACACCTTGTCAGCATTTTTTAGGATCGACAAAACCTTTAGGTTGTACCATATACAACTCTTTCTCAATGTCTCCATTAAGGAATGCTGTTTTGGCATCCATCTGCCAAATCTCATAATCGAAAAATGCAGCTATTGCTAACAAAACACTACAAGAAAAGTTCTGATAGACAACGTCTCAAAATCGTCCGCTAAGGGGTATTTTTCGTCGCCTATGGGCCTAACCCGAAAACACTACAAGAAAAGTTGAGTAGACAACGTCTCAAAATCGTCCCGCTAAGGGTATTTTAAGTCGCCCTATAGGCCTAACTTGACAAATATGGGTTACTGTTGTAGGCTACGTCGAGGCAAAGTCCAAC
>NC_061512.1:137222642-137241782 GCF_022539505.1 Lolium rigidum
CTGAAGGGGTAGGCACTACACTACAAGCTGTTCTTGAGCTCTCTCTCTCTCTCATACTCCATTGCTAGAAACACCAAAAGCCTCAGATCTCCCTCCTCCTCCACCCAAACTCAAATCCCTCTGGGGAAACGATAGAGGAGGACCCGTGTAACATCCCAATTTTTCAATAAAGAGACAAAGAGAGAATCTCCCAAATACCAAAATTGAGAACCAACAAAAACTTTTTCTCATCATATAGTGCTATGCATATAGGTCACTTGATTGTTTACTTGAGTGTGCAATTGACCATGTTATGTGCTTATGTGTTTACACTCGTACCTAAACCCTAACATTGATCTTTAGATCACCCAAATACAAGAGAAAATAAATAAGAAAAGAAAAGAGAAAATCCATCTCCACACACACATATGGCTTATGCCATTTTTTCAAATACTTAACCTAGACCACTTTGGCTTGCACCATTGGTTGTAAATGGTTACTAAACACTTTTAAACACTTTTGGAAGTGAAGAAACTCAAATCAAACCAAAATCAAATTCAATTTCCAAGTTACATGCAATATGGTCACATGTGACAATTGTAACCTGATGCCTACTTTGAGCCCTGTTGTTTCAAGTTTTCTCAACTAAACTTTGCCCAACCTTTGCACCTCATCCAAGACAACATCAAGGAGAACAACTTTGCTCAAGACCACCACCCCAAATTCTTTCTCAATTTCATTTGGCAAGCTAGCAAAGTGGAGACATTGTTGCATATGTTAGATCATATGCATTTTGGATTTTTGCATTCCAACTCCATTTTGACCACCACCACCTCCATTCTACTTCTCTTATTATATCATCACACTCCACCAAAATTCAATTCAAAATTTGAAAATATTTTTCTTGCGGCCATTTCATCAAACACTTGGTGAGCACCAATCTGCCAAACCAACACATTGTATTACACAGCAGACCATAGCCTAAACCATCACCATTAGGTCATCATTGGTACTCCCTTGACCTCCCTCTAGCCTGCCAAGCACACCAGACAAGAAGTGGTACACATTTGCATCACCATTTGGACAAGAACACACCATGCCGTGGCATGGCATGGCATGATCATGCCATCTCTCTCTCGCTCACCTCAGCCCTGTACCACCATGTCCTTCACACTCTACACACTCCCCTGAGTCGAATGGACACCAGCCTCGATCGTTTTGTACATCGGACGCGCCAGAAACGTGACGCCCAGACACGCCTAGGACGTGCACATGCACGCCAGAGCGCGCACGGCGAGCGTCGCGGACGCGTCTGACCACGTCGTCGCCCGAGCGCCTCCGTTGACCCCTCTCGCTCCTCTCTGCGCCAAACGCTCCACGACACCACCCTGCGCCGCCCAGACAACGCCATTGGACCGCGGGAACGCCGTAGCCGACGCCCATCTCGCCGACGTCCGCCGCGGGTACTGCCGCTCCCGTCATGCGTACGAGCCCATCTCTCCCTCATTTTCAACGCCGTCAAGCGCTGCGTCACCGCCAGGACGTCGCCTGCAAGCCTGCGTCATCGCCCGTCCATCATCGTCGCTGTAGACACGTCGCCATGATCGCCACCTCCGCAGCACCCTGGCCACCCCTCGCTGCTATAAAAGGAGCGCCCCTCCAGTCGAATTGACCACACCACCCGCCTCTCCTCTTCACCCTGAGCCGCCTAGCCACCTCGCCTTGCTCGATTCACCACCACACCGCCCCAATTGCAAGATCGCCGCCGCCAGTACACGGAGCCCGCCGGAGAAGGACGCCACCCCCGGTGACGCAACTGCTTCCCTCTGCTTCCCCTTTATCAACAACGTCGCCGCAACTCGTCACCGACCCTCGCCGCGCCGCCGGTGAGCCGTCGACCCCCTTCCCTCGCCGCCAGTGCTCGCCATTCTCGCCGGAGACGACGACGTCTGTCGTTCGTCCGATCTCTCTCTAATCCGACGGCTCCCTTCCCTCGTACCGGTTCGGTGTTTTAAAACACGCTGACAGGTGGTCCCCGCACTGTCAGGCGGCCCGCTGCGCCAGACGCAGTACTGGGCCGGCCCATTTCCCCTCTCCCGTTTGTGCAGCCCGTTTAGTTTCCCGCCTAAGCCCACAATTCAAATCTGAATTTTTGAATTTAGTTAATTATTCTCAGATGCTGTTTTCAAAATTAAATAGGGGAAAATCTACCAAACCAAATTTGACAAATTTTATATATTTGGAAACCTTGTCAAATTCTCTACAAAACTACACTGGACCCAACTCTAGATCTGTTATAGAATAAATGTGATAAAAAGAACAAAACAGGGACTTTTCCCTATTCAAATAATTCTTAAAAATCAACCAAATTAGATATTAAGTTAATTCCAACTCCAATAGCTCACTTTTGACTTACACTAATTGTTTATGAAATAAAATGGTGTGGTCACTTTGCATGATCATGCCCTAGTTTAATTAAAGGATCATTTGACTAGTTTAACTAGTTGATATTGTCCAAAACTATTAAAGTAAATATTGTGGAGTTTTACACTTCATTTAAACTTGTCTCACATGAATTCATGGGATGCTTGGACCCCTGGTTTCAAACTCTCTTATATGAATTACTTGAGATTTAAAGCAAATGTAGTGTTACTTAAATAGTATGAGGTGATCCACCTCATTTAAATTTATTTTCCCAAGTAATACTTATGAAGAGGTTGACCTTGGTCAACCTAGGTCATATAATATTATTTGAGGAAATTAAATCTTAACAAGATTCAATGAGAGGAAATCATTTTTCTACGGAGGAATACACCAAAGCCAACTTATGTAATAAGCATGTTGTGATGTTAGATTAGATTGTGTGACCTATGAGGTGTGCATTAGCCTAGTTAGTTAAACTTGTGTGGTGATTGTACTTCGTATTCGTATTTTAGACGCTAGTACGGAAGAGTATCAAGAGGAGGAGGAGGCTTAGTCCCAAGGAGAAGAAGATCAATTTGATCAATACCACCACCAAGGCAAGCTAACATACTTGCTAAGAGCAAAGCTCTCAAGAGCAATGCATCACCTCTTTTTACCTTATGCTTAGTGGTCCTATCCCAATTTTTATTATACAAGTTTTAATGCTTTATTTTCAAAGTACTTTTTGATTTATGTTTTCACTTGGTCCAGAGTAGCATATGAGCACAAGCTTAGAGCTAGAACAAGCAATGCTAAGTTAGCACCCCTCATGATTAGTGCTATTGCTAACAAATAAAACTTGACTACTCTAGATGGGAACTTGGTGAAGTGAAGTTGTTTTTGAATGATTTTTGAAAGGTGATATGACCAAGAGAAGATGGTGATTTTTGATTTAAAACTGATATTGGTTTGGATGCGATACCTTTCCAATTTACAAGTTACCCCCACAATACCTGATTATGGGTAGGGCTTAGCTGGAAGTTTGTGTGTCTTAGTATGGGTTCCCTCTGAACAAGCATCATAGGGGTTACGCCGAGGCTGCCTCCGTTGTTGAGAAATGATGTGAATTGAGGTGAATTGTACGGCCAAGCCCTGTGCAGTTCCCAGGCTGACGGTTTGTCTTCATCTGGGAGGCCAAGCTCATGGGGAGAGGTGCCTATACTAGGATATATAAGTGAAAGGTTAAGGTTGATGATCCGCGTACTGAGTTACGATGATTCGGGATTATTCCCGACGGATGTAATCAAATGTTGTGGCACAAGTGTGCAACCTCTGCAGAGTGTAAACCTATTCGAATAGTCGCGTCCACGGTTACAGACGGTTGGAAAGACCATACAGTTTCCAATGTCATATCTTTGAAAATGGTGGGAATGACACTAATGTTCCCACTTGAGTTAGTTAGCAAAGTTGAGTCTTTTACTAAACTGCTTATGAAATAAAACTAGCTTTATACAAATCAAACTAGAGCCTAGTACCCCTACTAGAACTGAATAGCACTTACAATAGTATTAGTTTGCGAGTACTCAACGTACTCACGGCTTTGTCCCTGGCTATTCAAATGGCCAGAGTATGAAGACGAGCAGAACTATCAAGGTGAAGACCAGCATGACGCCTATGACAACTAGGAGTCTTCTGACGTCAAGCGTTGGCCTGTGGACTAGAGAGTCCTTGTATCTTACGCTTCCGCTATGAACTTGTGTTTGTTCGTTGATCAATAGATCAACTATTCGTGTAATATGGATGATGTGATTCCAAATGTAAGACCTTATGGTTTGTAATGAATGATGATCTGTGATACTTAACTATTATGCCTCGCAACAACAATATTCCCGGGATTGCGATGTATGACATAATAGGCATCCGGACTTAAAAATCCGGGTGTTGACAAGTTGGTATCAGAGCCATTGTTTGACCTTAGAAGACCCTAGTTAGAATGGACGTTCGAAAGAAAACTTAACTTTGAAATCAAAATGAAGAGAATATTTGTGAAAATTTACTTACCCTCTTGTCTTTGAGATTTTTTCAAAAACTTGGTGACTCATGTCCCTCCTTATTTAAATCTACTTAAAAGTTTGCCACACTTGTTCACTCTCTAACTTACTCATCTTTTTCGCTTTCAGATGGAGCCAAATGAACCCATCAACACCAAGTTCTACCAGCTTGGAAATGGTGGACACTTGATCTTCGAGCATGACCTCGACTCCCTGTCGGATCACCTTGGCCGCCCACACCCTGAGTTTCACGGGATTCAGGTGGACGACCAGCCGGGAGGGAACTGCAGTGGATTATCACCGCTGACTTGAGGGGCAAGCTGGAGCCTCCCACCTCCGAGAGGATCCTTTTCTCTTTCGGGGAGAGCAAGCGGCTCGACGGGCTTGCACGTGCTCTTCAGGAAGCACTTGCTCGCCTGTGCGGACAGAATGTGGAAGCGCTTCGGGAGGAACGCTTTGCGCATCTCGCAAGGCGTAACTCTGATGGAATACCCATGGATGTGCCCCTGCACCCCCAGTTGAGGCACCATGTGGATCACTTGGACTTCATGCTCTACCAGACTCAGAGGGACCTCGACGCCTCTCGCGCTTGCGCGAACCAGACCCATGCTCACATCACCGAGCAGGGTGAGGCGATCAAGCTCCTCAACAACGATCGCAAGAGCCTTCGCCAGCAGCGTGCCAAGAAGGACGCTACGATTCGTCGCCTTCGCGCCGGATCGCGTCACTTGAGGCCACTTGTTCGGGCTCGGGAAGCTCAGCTGAATGAGATGGAGGAAGAAGGTGAAGACATTCGAGGAGGAGGCGCCTTCCTGAGTGACGACGACGACTTTGAGGAGGATGAGAACACCGAGGAGGAGGACTACGAGTTTCTGGAGGCCGGAGAGGATGGAATCATCCCTATCGATGTGAATGATGATGAGGAGTAGTTGCACTAGTTTCACTTATAGTAGGTGTGAGTTGTATCCCGTCCCTTGTATCGTAGCTCGAGAATGGTTCTTAAAACCATTGGAGTATGTGTGTAGTTTGTAATATGTGTTGCATGAATCAATGAATGTTATGTTTGTCATGAAAAGTTTACAAGTTTTCCAATTGTTTTCAAACTTAGCCAAAATGAACCATAGAATGTTCCCCCTTATCTCATAATCTTCTATATATTCAGATGGCCCCTCCAAATCGCACCAACGACGCGATGCTGCAACTGCTGCAAACCTTGCTTGCTGACCGGGAAACCGAAAGAGCTGAACGTCAAGCCAACCTCATCGCCTTGCAGAACATCGCTAACCAAGGCCATGGAAATCATGACCACCCCGGATCCAAGCTCAAGAACTTCCAAAACACCAACCCTCCGGTGTTTAGCAAGACCGAGGAACCCCTCGACGCCGACGATTGGCTCCAGACTATGGAGAACAATCCGGAGGTAGCCGGAGTGGAGGCCAACGAGAAAGTCTTGTTCGCCACTCACTATCTCGCTTGGACCAGCCCGCGCTTGGTGGACAAGCACCCGTGCCATGAATGGAGGTCAATTCATGACTTGGGAGGATTTCAAACTGAAGTTCAGCAAGTACCATGTACCCCCGGGTCTTATCAAGAAGATGAGGGATGAATTCCGTGAACTAAAACAGGGTCGCATGACGGTGGTTGAATACCGCGACAAGTTTCTCACCTTGTCAAGGTATGCCCCTGATGAAACCGACACCGTTGAAAAGAGGAAGGAGAGATTCCTGAACGGACTGCATGATGAGATGCAGACTGTCCTCGTCAACATCCCCTTCGCCGACCTCGAAGCCCTTGTTGACTCCGCCATCCAGATGGAGGGCAAGTTACACCAAGCCAATGAGAACCGCAAGCGCCGCATGGCAAATCGAGTGGATCAAGCCACCCCCAAAAGTTTCGCCCTAGCTCAAGCGGAGGTTTCACTCCGAGAAACAACAAGCCACCGATGCAGAACTCTCGCCCCGGTTATCAGAACCGGAGTGGAGGAAACTCCAAGCCGGGAGGCTACCACAACAACTACAACAACAACAACAACAACAATCACAACTACAACCGCGCTCCACCTCGAGCCCCTAACAACAACAACACCAACACCGCCCCCAGAACTGGAAGCAATGCCGTTCCCGTTGCGAACAAGCCAGACAAGGCCACTATCACTTGTTATGAGTGTGGTGTAGTGGGGCACTACTCCAACGAGTGTCCCAAGCGTACGGCCAAGCTCGCCGGCAACACCGCTGCACCTGCTCAGCAGCAACGCCGTGTCTCCACCGGCAAGAAGTTCGCCCCCAACAACCCCAACAACCGCAACGGCCGCCTCTACCACATGAGCGCCGAAGAAGCCCAGGAAGCACCCGATGTTGTACTGGGTATGTTTTCTGTCAACCACATCCCTGCCGAGTGTTGTTTGATTCCGGAGCATCTCATTCCTTTGTCACCGAAGACTTTGCATCAACCAAGTAAAATTCAACCCCTCAGTTTGAAGCATGTCATGATAGTTCAAATCCCCGGATCAACCACCAAAGCTAGAAAATTTTGCAAAAATGTGCCAATCAAAATCCATGATGTAGATTTCTTTGCAAATCTAATCATACTTGGAACTAAAGGGTTGGAAGTTGTCCTAGGAATGGACTGGATGTCCAAACACAACGGATTGATAGACTGTGCCAAGAAAGCCATAACCATGACTAGCGGCACCGGTATCGTAGTTGAGCACGTCTCTGAAAAACTACCCAGAAAATTCACCTGCAACTCAAGTGTAGCAAAGCCAACTCTGGATCAAATCAGGGTCGTTTGTCGCTACCCTGATGTGTTTCCGGATGATCTACCCGGTATGCCCCCGGATAGGGATATCGAGTTCATCATCGAGCTAATCCACGGGACTCGGACCTATCGCCCAGAGAGCCTATAGCATGAACCCAGCAGAGCTAGTGGAGTTGAAGAAGCAGATTGACGATATGCTAGCCAAAGGTTTGATTAGCCCGAGTGCATCCCCCTGGAGATCACCAGTTTTATTTGTGGACAAGAAGGATGGTGCCAATCGTTTATGTACGGACTACCGTAAGCTTAACGACGTCACCATCAAAAACAAATACCCCCTACCAAAGATAGAAGACCTGTTTGACCAGTTGACCGGAGCCAAAGTTTTCTCCAAGATAGATCTTAGAACTGGTTATCATCAGCTGAAATTCGAGCCACCGATATTCCCAAGACTGCCTTTACTACTAGATATGGGTTGTACGAGTACAACGTCATGTCGTTTGGATTAACCAATGCCCCCGCTTACTTCATGAACCTCATGAATAAGATCTTCATGGAATTTCTGGACAAATTTGTCGTTGTGTTCATCGACGACATTCTTGTCTACTCGAAGTCCGAAGAGGAACATGAACAACACTTGGAGATGGTCCTAGAAACCCTTAGACACCACCAACTATATGCCAAGTTCAGCAAATGTGAGTTTTGGCTGAAGGAAGTTGGATTCCTGGGACACATCTTGTCCGCAGGAGGAATTGCCGTAGATCCCGCCAAGATTAAAACCGTTATGGAATGGCAAGCCCCAACCACTCAAACCGAGGTCCGCGCTTTTCTTGGATTAGCCGGATATTACCGCAGATTTGTAGAAGGCTTTTCGAGCATCGCTCGACCAATGACCCAACTGCTGAAAAAGGACAGAAAGTTTGAGTGGACCGATAAATGCGAAGAGAGCTTTCAACAGCTCAGGAGTAGACTGACAACAGCCCCAATACTGATCATGCCAGATATCGCAAAACCCTTTGACGTATATTGCGACGCCTCCAAGACCGGACTTGGATGCGTGCTTATGCAAGAAGGCAAGGTTGTATCCTACCTTTCAAGACAACTCAAGCAACATGAACAAAATTACCCAACCCATGACCTCGAGCTTGCAGCCGTGGTCTTAGCCTTGAAAGTTTGGCGTCATTACCTCATGGGTAATCGATGCGAGATCTACTCCGACCACAAAAGCCTCAAATACATATTCACCCAGAAAGAGCTAAACATGAGACAACGCCGATGGATCGAATTGATCAAGGATTACGACATGGAGATTCACTACCACCCCGGCAAGGCCAATGTGGTAGCGGATGCTTTGAGTCGACTGCCGTGCCAGTTGAACTCCATGCTCGCGACCGAACAGCCCAGCTTGCATCAAGAGTTTGAACAGTTCGGACCGGAACTTGTTAGTGAGGGATTCCTAGCCAGCATAGAACCGCAACCCACCTTGGTTGGTCAGATCAAGGAAGCCCAGAAGGACAACGCTAGCATTGACGGAATAAAGAAACAGATAGCCACAGGAAAAGCCCCCGGATTCACCGTAGACGAAGCCGGAGTGCTTTGGTACAAGGAACGTCTCTGCGTAGCATCGGACTCTGACTTAAAGCAAGTCATCCTGCAAGAAGCCCATGACACCCTTTATTCCATCCACCCCGGAGGTACCAAGATGTACCAAGACCTAAAAGAACAATTTTGGTGGCACGGAATGAAGAGAGAGATCGGTAGCTATATCGCTAAGTGTGACATCCGTCGAGAGTCAAGGCAGAACATCAACGACCCGCCGGACCGTTACAACCCCTCCGGATTCCGGAATGGAAATGGGACTCCGTAGGAATGGACTTCATCACCGGACTGCCCAAATCCAGCAAAGGCAATGATTCAATATGGGTCGTGGTCGATAGATTGACCAAAGTCACCCATTTCATCGCCGTCAAAACCACCTATCAAGGCCCAAAGCTAGCTGAACTTTACATCTCCAGAATAGTCGCTCTGCACGGAACCCCCAAATCGATAGTGTCGGATAGAGGATCACGAGTTCACCTCAAGGTTCGCGCGAAAGTGCATGAAGGACTAGGCACTCGCCTAAATTTCAGCACGGCCTATCACCCTCGGATCGACGGACGAGACCGAGAGAGTCAACCGAGATCTTCGGAAGACATGTTAAGAGCTTGCGTCCTAGAATATGGATCCAAGTGGGAAGACTGCCTGCCTTACGCAGAATTCTCGTACAACAATAGCTACCAAGCCAGTTTGCAAATGGCCCCTTTGAAGCCCTGTACGGAAGGAAGTGCCGTACCCCCCGAACCGGTCGGAAGTCGGAGAGAGCCAAGTCTTTGGACCAGATGTCCTCCGAGAAGCCGAAGAGAAGGTGCAAAAGATCCGTGAGTACCTCAAGACCGCTCAGTCAAGACAGAAGAGCTACGCCGACAAGCGACGTCGAGAGATGACCTTCGAGATTGGAGACTTTGTCTATCTCAAAGTGTCACCCCTCAAAGGAATGCAGAGATTCCAGCTGAAGGGAAAGCTCGCCCCCAGATATGTCGGACCTTTCCAAGTCCTGAGCCGCCGAGGAGAAGTTTCATATCAACTTGAACTACCGGAGGAAATGTCGGCGGTGCACAATGTGTTTCACATCTCGCTACTCCGAAAGTGCCTTGAAGTCCCCGAGAAGACTGAAGTGTTCAAGAATATCGATCACCGCTCGGTGGATATCAACACGGACTTGACATACCGTGAAGTGCCTATTCGCATCCTTGAAGAAGCCTTCAGGACCACCCGCACCAGGAGTATCAAGTTCCTGAAGATTTAGTGGAGCAATCACACTGAAGATGAAGCCACTTGGGAACGCGAAGAGGACATGAAGAAGGAATACCCAGATCTCTTTAGTACCTAATTTTTCTTTAGATCTCGGGACGAGATCTTTTGTAAGGGGGAAGGGTTTGTAACATCCCAATTTTTCAATAAAGAGACAAAGAGAGAATCTCCCAAATACCAAAATTAAGAACCAACAAAAACTTTTTCTCATCATATAGTGCTATGCATATAGGTCACTTGATTGTTTACTTGACTGTGCAATTGACCATGTTATGTGCTTATGTGTTTACACTCGTACCTAAACCCTAACATTGATCTTTAGATCACCCAAATTCAAGAGAAAAGAAATAAGAAAAGAAAAGAGAAAATCCATCTCCACACACACATATGGCTTATGCCATTTTTGCAAATACTTAACCTAGACCACTTTGGCTTGCACCATTGGTTGTAAATGGTTACTAAACACTTTTAAACACTTTTGGAAGTGAAGAAACTCAAATCAAACCAAAATCAAATTCAATTTCCAAGTTACATGCAATATGGTCACATGTGACAATTGTAACCTGATGCCTACTTTGAGCCCTGTTGTTTCAAGTTTTCTCAACTAAACTTTGCCCAACCTTTGCACCTCATCCAAGACAACATCAAGGAGAACAACTTTGCTCAAGACCACCACCCCAAATTCTTTCTCAATTTCATTTGGCAAGCTAGCAAAGTGGAGACATTGTTGCATATGTTAGATCATATGCATTTTGGATTTTTGCATTCCAACTCCATTTTGACCACCACCACCTCCATTCTACTTCTCTTATTATATCATCACACTCCACCAAAATTCAATTCAAAATTTGAAAATATTTTTCTTGCGGCCATTTCATCAAACACTTGGTGAGCACCAATCTGCCAAACCAACACATTGTATTACACAGCGAGACCATAGCCTAAACCATCACCATTAGGTCATCATTGGTACTCCCTTGACCTCCCTCTAGCCTGCCAAGCACACCAGACAAGAAGTGGTACACATTTGCATCACCATTTGGACAAGAACACACCATGCCGTGGCATGGCATGGCATGATCATGCCATCTCTCTCTCTGCTCACCTCAGCCCTGTACCACCATGTCATTCACACTCTACACACTCCCCTGAGTCGAATGGACACCAGCCTCGATCGTTTTGTGCATCGGACGCGCCAGAAAACGTGACGCCCAGACACGCCCAGGACGTGCACATGCACGCCAGAGCGCGCACGGCGAGCGTCGCGGACGCGTCTGGCCACGTCGTCGCCCGAGCGCCTCCGTTGACCCCTCTCGCTCCTCTCTGCGCCAAACGCTCCACGACACCACCCTGCGCGCCGCCCGGACGATGCCATTGGACCGCGGGAACGCCGTAGCCGACGCCCATCTCGCCGACGTCCGCCGCGGGTACTGCCGCTCCCGTCATGCGTACGAGCCCATCTCTCCCTCATTTTCAACGCCGTCAAGCGCTGCGTCACCGCCAGGATGTCGCCTGCAAGCCTGCGTCATCGCCCGTCCATCATCGTCGCTGTAGACACGTCGCCATGATCGCCACCTCCGCAGCACCCTGGCCACCCCTCGCCGCTATAAAAGGAGCGCCCCTCCAGTCAAATTGACCACACCACCCGCCTCTTCTCTTCACCCTGAGCCGCCTAGCCACCTCGCCTTGCTCGATTCACCACCACACCGCCCCAATTGCAAGATCGCCGCCGCCAGTACACGGAGCCCGCCGGAGAAGGACGCCACCCCCGGTGACGCAACTGCTTCCCTCTGCTTCCCCTTTATCAACAACGTCGCCGCAACTCGTCACCGACCCTCGCCGCGCCGCCGGTGAGCCGTCGACCCCCTGCCCTCGCCGCCAGTAGCCTCGCTTCTCGTCGGAGACGACGACGCACGTCGTGCGTCCGATCTGCATCTAATCCGACGGCTCCCTTTCCTCGTACCGGTTCGGTGTTTTAAAACACGCCGACAGGTGGTCCCCGCACTGTCAGGCGGCCCGCTGTGCCAGACGCAGTACTGGGCCAGCCCATTTTCCCTCTCCCGCTGTGCAGCCCGTTTAGTTTCCCGCCTAAGCCCACAATTCAAATCTGAATTTTTGAATTTAGTTAATTATTCTCAGATGCTGTTTTCAAAATTAAATAGGGGAAAATCTACCAAACCAAATTTGACAAATTTTATATATTTGGAAACCTTGTCAAATTCTCTACAAAACTACACTGGACCCAACTCTAGATCTGTTATAGAATAAATGTGATAAAAAGAACAAAACAGGGACTTTTCCCTATTCAAATAATTCTTAAAAATCAACCAAATTAGATATTAAGTTAATTCCAACTCCAATAGCTCACTTTTGACTTACACTAATTGTTTATGAAATAAAATGGTGTGGTCACTTTGCATGATCATGCCCTAGTTTAATTAAAGGATCATTTGACTAGTTTAACTAGTTGATATTGTCCAAAACTATTAAAGTAAATATTGTGGAGTTTTACACTTCATTTAAACTTGTCTCACATGAATTCATGGGATGCTTGGACCCCTGGTTTCAAACTCTCTTATATGAATTACTTGAGATTTAAAGCAAATGTAGTGTTACTTAAATAGTATGAGGTGATCCACCTCATTTAAATTTATTTTCCCAAGTAATACTTATGAAGAGGTTGACCTTGGTCAACCTAGGTCATATAATATTATTTGAGGAAATTAAATCTTAACAAGATTCAATGAGAGGAAATCATTTTTCTGGAGAATACACCAAAGCCAACTTATGTAATAAGCATGTTGTGATGTTAGATTAGATTGTGTGACCTATGAGGTGTGCATTAGCCTAGTTAGTTAAACTTGTGTGGTGATTGTACTTCGTATTCGTATTTTAGACGCTAGTACGGAAGAGTATCAAGAGGAGGAGGAGGCTTAGTCCCAAGGAGAAGAAGATCAATTTGATCAATACCACCACCAAGGCAAGCTAACATACTTGCTAAGAGCAAAGCTCTCAAGAGCAATGCATCACCTCTTTTTACCTTATGCTTAGTGGTCCTATCCCAATTTTTATTATACAAGTTTTAATGCTTTATTTTCAAAGTACTTTTTGATTTATGTTTTCACTTGGTCCAGAGTAGCATATGAGCACAAGCTTAGAGCTAGAACAAGCAATGCTAAGTTAGCACCCCTCATGATTAGTGCTATTGCTAACAAATAAAACTTGACTACTCTAGATGGGAACTTGGTGAAGTGAAGTTGTTTTTGAATGATTTTTGAAAGGTGATATGACCAAGAGAAGATGGTGATTTTTGATTTAAAACTGATATTGGTTTGGATGCGATACCTTTCCAATTTACAAGTTACCCCCACAATACCTGATTATGGGTAGGGCTTAGCTGGAAGTTTGTGTGTCTTAGTATGGGTTCCCTCTGAACAAGCATCATAGGGGTTACGCCGAGGCTGCCTCCGTTGTTGAGAAATGATGTGAATTGAGGTGAATTGTACGGCCAAGCCCTGTGCGGTTCCCGAGCTGACGGTTTGTCTTCACCGGGAGGCCAAGCTCATGGGGAGAGGTGCCTATACTAGGATATATAAGTGAAAGGTTAAGGTTGATGATCCGCGTACTGAGTTACGATGATTCGGGATTATTCCCGACGGATGTAATCAAATGTTGTGGCACAAGTGTGCAACCTCTGCAGAGTGTAAACCTATTCGAATAGCCGCGTCCACGGTTACGGACGGTTGGAAATGCCATACAGTTTCCAATGTCATATCTTTGAAAATGATGTTGAAAAGGGTGATGGTGAAGTGTCTTGTGGTGAATTGAATTGAAATCACCACATGAATGGTGGGAATGACACTAATGTTCCCACTTGAGTTAGTTAGCAAAGTTGAGTCTTTTACTAAACTGCTTATGAAATAAAACTAGCTTTATGCAAATCAAACTAGATCCTAGTACCCCTACTAGAACTGAATAGCACTTACAATAGTATTAGTTTGCGAGTACTCAACGTACTCACGGCTTTGTCCCTGGCTATTCAAATGGCCAGAGTATGAAGACGAGCAGAACTATCAAGGTGAAGACCAGCAGGACGCCTACGACAACTAGGAGTCTTCCGACGTCAAGCGTTGGCTCGTGGACTAGAGAGTCCTTGTATCTTACGCTTCCGCTATGAACTTGTGTTTGTTCGTTGATCAATAGATCAACTATTCGTGTAATATGGATGATGTGATTCCAAATGTAAGACCTTATGGTTTGTAATGAATGATGACTGTGATACTTAACTATTATGCCTCGCAACAACAATATTCCTGGGATTGCGATGTATGACATAATAGGCATCCGGACTTAAAAATACGGGTGTTGACAACCCGATCTACTGTTCTACCAAGCCAAATATCATTCCCCTTGTATTCATCAAGAAGCTTGCTCTCTAGGGTTCCTTGGAAACCCTAGGTGGGTAAGAGTGGTCCGGAAGCATCCGGGCTGTGGATTTGCTCCTGACAAGATTGTGAAGGTTCGGAGGCTACCTCAAAGTCTACCACAAGTGAGTGAGCTATTCCTTCGTGGGATAGGCTCTGGAGAATAGGGTGAGCCTTCGTGGCATGGGGAATCCTTCGTGGGACCTCCACCCCTCCAAACGTGACGTACCTTCTTGCAAAGGAAGGGAACACGGGAATACATCCTCGTCTCCGCGTGCTATCGGTTATCTCTAACCGAACTCCTTACTTGTGATTTAACTGCCTGTGACAGCCTTCGTGCTCGAGTTAGTTGTATCCTCATATAGGTTGTTTCACCTAGTTTGCATTAGGCTCACCTTTATATTTCGCAAAGCTAATATTGCAAAGAAAGAATTAAAATCTGTAGAAACCTATTCACCCCCCTATAAGTTTACCATCTCTGAACTTTCAAGAAGTAGTACCAGAACGCGTGTTGAAGTCGCCTCCACCTTCACCGACCGCACCACAATGCAGTAAGTTGCACCCACGTCAGGAGCGGCTCGCTGAAGAAGTCCCCTGGCCGGAGCGTGATGGAGCTCAAGAAGTTGGTTCGGCCGCTGTCCGTCGTAGAGCTCTCCAGCTTGCCGCAGATGATGAAGAGCATCTCATTTACGGGTCACCGTCGCGCACGATGTGTGCTCAGCGACGACACCATCTGCTCGCAGATAGCGTCCAACATGCTCGTCCATCTGCAAGAAGAAGGGCACCTGCCATCACATAGAACATGAAGTGCCCTGCCAGCAGCCTTGACTTTAGCAACCTCATCCTAAAACAAGAACAACACAAGTAGATTGTTAAAACAAAATAAATGACAGGACTGCATATGGTACATCAAAATTAAGATGCTTGTTTGGGAAAAAGAATCACAAGACAAACTGAGCTGGAGAAACCATCTCCTTGTAAGCTAAACTTACATCAATGTATGTTAAGATTGGAATATTTTGATGAGTGCAAAAGGTATGTATTATTAAGAGAAAAGGTAGCTTCTCTTCCACGTGAACACATTTCAGAATTGTAAATACATCGTTGATGAAAGGAAGTATTCCAAGTTCAGTGATTTTCTTTCTTCTAAATCTACTTACAGTTCTACAGGCTGATTGCTCACAGCATTATCTTTTTCAGAAATAGTAGGCGCCAATTCTCTACACTTTTTCTTATTTTGACACAAATAAAACTTAACTAGGCAGTCTACACTGTTTATATCTCAAGTTCCACTATTTTTTCTCGGCAGTATTACTATTTCATTGGCTTGATGGGTCGGAAAGCATCTCATATGTCCATGGAGTGCAATCTTCAATCACATCCAAATATGGTTAGGCATGCTACTTTTACATTGTATTGACCTGGTTATCCATAATCTGAAAATTTACAGAGTAGTCTAACTTGATTCAAGAACCCTAGGTCAGGAACTAGATCAAGAACCCTAGGTCTGCATCTAGCGGTGGATGGGGAGAGGAGGGGAAGAATTGGATAGAACTTACAGAGAGTAAAGCCAGGTCTTCCGGCGAAGACGTACGGCGGAGGGATCTTGGCATCGACGGCGGCGGCGGCGTTGATGGGGTCGACGGCGTCGGAAGGAAACGAGCGAGGGCTGCGAGATCGGAATAAGGAGACGACGAAGCTCTGGAGTGGCTGCGAGAGGCGGAGCGGCCGACGCCGTCGGCAGCTTCGGTCGGCGACGCTGCGAGTGAAGGTCGGGTTGGTCGCGGGCCTCGCGGCGTGCGTCGCCAGCAGCCAGAAACGCGAGGGTGGGCGAGCGTTTCCGTTCCACTCCAACCCGACGTACCCGGCGTGTATCTTTGGGGGTCAACTGGGCTGAGCCCGCCCGAAACCGGGCTACCGAACGGTCAGGTCGTGGTTTGTGGTGGATCTAAACTGGGTCGGGATTACCCACCATAAAACCTGGCAAACCCCCACTGCCGAACAAGGCCTTAGTGGAAGTGGGCTTGGCCTTCGTGGCGTTGCTCACAGGAGACCTGAGTGAAGCCTTCGTGACGTTGGTTTGGCTTTCGTAGCAACCACACTCCTCCAAACATAGACGTACCTTCTTGCAAAGGAAGAGAACTACGGGAATCAACTCCGTGTCTCCGTGTGCTCCACTCTCGGTTACCTCTATCCTACTCTATCTCATATATATTGCGTTGTTATATCTTGCTTAGTTGTTAATCTTGTCATATAGGTAAATTCACGTAGTTGCATATCTAGAGAATTTACCTATGTGTCAAGCCTAAAATGAAAAAAAAAAACTAAAAATTGGTTAGCACCTATTCACCCCCCTCTAGGTGCGGCATACGATCCTTTCACCTTTGTTGTCTCCGCTGCCTCGCCCCCTTTTTCGATGGCCGAAGGGCGGCCCTCAACCAGGAGCTCTACCTCCTCTGGAGGCTCTCTGCGCACAATGTTGGAGCTCGCCGTTGCTACGCCACCAAGTGGTTCGTCCCCGGGGGTGTTGTTGCGGCCGGCACTGGTAGTTCTTCGTCGGATTGGAGAGCGCCGCGAGCTACTTTCTCTCCGACCTCGGCGTCCTACGCCTTGAGGTCGCCGGCGACCGGTGGAGAAGGAGACCAAGCACCTGATTGCTTTTTTCTATTTCTTGCTAAGGTCCTTTCTGCAAAGTTCAATGCCTTTTCTTCAAATTTCAGGTTTTCTAGGACAAGAGATGTAAAACGGCATTGTTATAAATCTTGTACCCACCGTTATTTATTAATGAATGCTTCCAAGCCTTTTAGGGCCACTCTTGTTAAAAAAAAAAAAAGTTGGTACACAACAATAAATTTTGCAGAACTGTTGAAAACTTACTGTGCATGTCCGTCCTTGCTTGATAAATGCACGTCGTGTGGCAGTGGCCAAGGCACCGATGACAGCAGCGGTGGTCCGGTCTCCTGACAGAGGGCAGAGCACGAAGCAAGCTCTCAGGCCCCAGTGATGCAGTGACGAGATCTTTCAGCTCCAACCACCGGCGAATCCATTAATATGGGCCAAAACTGAGGGCATCTCCAACGGGGCGACCCATCCCGCGCCCGTCCGGATGGGTCCAGCCGGACAAAAACCCGGCCCAGCGTGCGGACCCATCCCTAAAACGGATGCCCGCGGCGTCCGGATCGACGCAAACTCGGCCTAAATTTTGGCCGGGTTTGCGTGGCCGCGGACGCGAAAGGCTGGTCGCTTGCGTCCGCCCCTTGTCCGCCCCTGGCCCGCGTGTCATAGCCATAACTAATATTTTTCATTAAATAGAACTCATTACAATTTTTTTTACCTACTACTTCTATCCTAAATACGTACGGGGCCGGCGGCCTCGCCGGCGACTCGTCGCCGGCTCGCCGTCGGGGCCGTGGATTTCACTCGACGCGGGCGGCTCGTACGCGTGAGGATTCCACTCCGGCCTACTACGGGCCGGGTGGCGCGTCGGCGGCGGCGCGGGCGTCGAGCGGCGGCGCGGCGCGGCGGCGGGCCTCGGCAGCTTGGACGGAGGCCATCATCCTCCTCCTTCCGTCTGCGCACCTCGGGCGCGCTCGCGCTCCGCCTCCCGAGGCGGAATCATCCGCTTCCCGCATAGTTCCACCTCTCCGCGGAGCGGCGCGTTCCACGGCGGTGCGCGCCTCCCGAGCGGACGCGGGCGGGTGCCCGGCCCTCGTGGATCTCCTGCCGCCGGCGCATGCGCTCTTGCCGGCCACGCTCCGCCGACGCAGCATCCTCCCGGGCGCGCCGCTCGGGCGACGGCATCCGGATGAGGTGACGGGCTGCTCGCATAGCGAGCGGCTCGTTCTTCCGGCCGAGGAGGTCGCCTAGCGGCGGCGGCCGGCCCGCCAGATGCCCTCGTGCTCCTTCGTCACGCGCGTGAGGTCGGCGAGACGCTCCTCGATGGCGGCGTTGATGTTCGCCAGCGCGAGGTCCTCCGCGGGGACGGGCTCCTCCGCGGCGGCCGCCCCCTCCTCCGCGGCCTCGTACCAGCCGTCCGCGGTCTCGTGCCAGCCCTCCGCGTCACCGGCCTTCTTTGCCGCCGCCTCGGCAGCGACGCGGAGCGCGTCGTCGTCGGCGACCCACCGCGAGTCCGAGCGCTCCTCCTCGTCCGTCCGCGGGAACCTGGCCCGGGCGGCGAGGGAGAGCTTGGCCCATGTGGACTGAAGGGTGCGCGGCATAGCGCCGGAGAAGGTGGAGGGAAGAGAACGGTGATGCGGTGCAGGTGAAACCGCCGCCGTCTTTTATAGCCGGCGGTCTGGCGGGAAACTTGGGCGCGAGCGCACGCCAATGGCGTTTTCGCGCGCGCGGGAACCTTGGTGCGCGCGGGATCTTTCCCGCGCGTTCCACCGCCCACCATGGCTGTCCCGTCAAGGCCTGCCATGGCGCAGCGCCGCGCAACGAAGACGAACCACGTGGCGTCTCTTTGGGTCGCCGCGTTGGGCGCCGCGTGCGACCCAAACGGACACGCGGGGCGCTGTCCGCGTGTCCGGGCGGCCACGCAAACGGTGCAGCGCGTCCGTTTGGGTCGGCCGGTTGGAGATGCCCTGATCCAAACTTTCCAAGCAAGCTCGAAGCGCCGGACAACCATTGTCCTCTCCACGACTGACGACTCCACTCCACCTCCAGGCTCCAGCTCCCTT